>NW_010332566.1:53727-79474 GCF_000700745.2 Antrostomus carolinensis | reverse complement strand
TGCTGAAAGGACACTTCTAATAGCACCCAGAGATACTGGTAGATGGAGCTGGACAGAATTGCTCAGCATCTATCAGGAAAAATTCCTGTAGTCCTCCACTACACGAAAATACGGTACAAATAACAAATATTTCCAAAAGTTGATAGACCTCATGGCATAGACTACAGTATTGAAATGAAACTGTTATTTACCATTACATAGTCAAATTTCAACCAAAAATTTGCATGCAACCATAATAACACTAGTAGCTGGTTATGAAATTAGTAATTGCTTGTGAAGTTGAAGTTTGTGACACAGGACTGGGTATCACGGTGCAGAGAATTCCAACTGCACCAGCAGCCTAGCACAGCCAAGAGCTCGGTGCTCACTGCTGCTGTTTTGGTGAGGAAACAGGCAAACATCGAATGACAGCATGGTATGTAAAAGGTAATTTAGTCTTGTAATTAAGGAGATATTAAGTGCATAATCACATTTATTCATTTAATTAAGTTTGGCAAGTTTTTCCTATGACGTTACATATCAGTTGCTAAAGATACACATTTACATTTAATAAGCATAATTTCTGACTTGCCTTATTTTGTTATTTGTTGAGTGAACACCTAGAGAGCCCTTTTAAATGGATTAAGCAGGAATATAAGCTTAATGCATTACAAAAGCATAATTGTACTTTTATTGCTCATTAAATTTCGAGTTAATTATGTAGCAACCAGGTTTATATTTTATTATATCAAACTTCAATCTGTGAACTCTTAGAAGTAGTCTAGGGGAGGGAAAACAGTTTCCAAATGTACTGTAGGAGTCCTATTTCAGATATATTTACTTATGGAAACCCACAACTCTACACTTAGGAGGAGGCAGGCATCCACTGCCTCCATCCAGAGCTGAGCAGCACAGCTCACCCGACAGCTGCTGCTGACTGCACCATGCTTTGAAGCTGCCATTAATTAACCTCCTTGAGAGATGCAAGAATTTTTTATTGTAGGAGATTCTTCTTTCTCAGGGAGATGGCCACATTTTCTTCTTTTTCCACCCAAGTTTTGTTACATTTTAATTATCTTTTTTTTTTTCTTTTATTAAAAAAAGAAAAAAATCTATCTCCTCTGAATGGCTAAAGTAAACAATTTTATTTCCTGTAGGGAATAGTCTGACCTGGGCGAACTCCTCTTATCTACAAAGCTTTTGAAAAGTTCAATGTCTAGTCTAAATAATTTACCAAGAGAAGGACAGACATCCAGCAATATTTTTTTCCCAATGATCTCAAGTATCCTTTTTAGAATAAGATCTCCTTCTCTGTTTCTATATAGAAGAAACTCCTAGGTGTCTAAGTTGCAGCAGATGGTTTATGTTAAGACAGTCAAAGTTAACAGAGAACAATCTTTGCAGACTACCAGCAATGAGAGATGAGAGTGCAAGAGACAGGGAGAGAAATTCTGATCAGGGCTGTCTAAGGGAAAACAGAGTGAGATCCTAGCACCTACCCAGGAGCTCCCTAGTTAATGATTTTTTTTCCATTTATTTCATTAGGTTTTAGAACAAGCCATTATGTGTTTCACTTGCTCTAAGTTTCCTTAAACCATGTGTGATGGATATGGAACATGGACTTTGTAACCATGTTTCACTGTCCTGCACTCCTGGTGACACTGGGCTTTCATACATCTAGAAGTTGTATGAAAGAATCAAGCAGCTCTAGGAAAGAATCAAGAATCATACACCTAGAAGGTGTATGAAAGAATCAAGCAGCTCTGAGAGTTTACAGTAGTAAAAGCTGTTGTGAAACTTAAAGAATCTCCTCAGTGTAAACATTTGTGGCTTCCTTTGTATAACTAGAAAATAAAGTACTCATTTTTAGAAATAAACTTCTTTGCATGTGACTAATTACAGAAATTATTCAGGTGTGTGCAATTTGGTGACATTCCATAGAGATGCATTTTATGGAACAAGTATCTGGAGAGCTTTATTTCCAGTTTAAAAGTCTCCAAACATGCCAGATTAGGGTAAATTCCACTTTTGTGGCATCTATAAAATCTTTGGTTTCTAAATGCGACTTACTACCCTTTTGACACCTTTTCTACTAATTTCAGACATGCATCTTTCTGGTGAAACACATAATAAACTCAGCAGCCTGAATTTCACTGTTTCAAAGAACACTTTGCCAAATGTTGTACGGAGTTGGCACTACTGAGGGAGAATTTTTAAAAATAAAAGTAAAATTGTAAAATCTCTTCTAACTGTAAAATGGCAAGTGAATGCTGGAAAAATCTTAATGATGCAAATCACACAGAACCCCCCACATATAAGCTTTTGTTGGATGAACCTCCATTCCAGAATTTAATGTTATCTGATTAGGTGTGAACAGAGTTGTCAATGAAGCAGAAAACAGGACACAGCTGATAAAACACTGAAGTTAAATAAAGATAAGGCAACTTTGTTGCAAAGCCAAAAAATTCCATTTGAATGATTCCAGTATAGTAATTTTAATCCTGCTAAACTTAATCTCTTGGAAATGTAACCAGAATGAATTTTCCTGCCGCCAGCTAACCTGGGTTTTGTTTTGTAAACTATGTAGGATTTTATTAGGTTCCATGGAAATAATCTCTTTAAAAGTATTCAAACCACATATTTATTATTGTGCCTGGGATTCAAAGACTTTAACATTTCAAAATATTTGTTTAAAATCAACATAAAAAGACAGTTGTTTTGACCTTCATTCTGGCAAGGACTTCCACCAGTTCCAGTGCTCAACTTTGCCTCAGATTCCAGGATCACACCTAAGTACCACTCCACAAATGCATCTCAAATAACCTTTTTTTATTGATTAATTTGAAGTAGCCACAGATACATTTGCAACCTGCACCATGAAAGAGTATGCTTGTACAATCAAACAACTCTGGAACAAGGTCACAGCTGATAAAAATTTCTGTAATAGTATGTATTTATGCCAATTGATATCAGTTGAGAACATGACCATCTCTTTCCTTAGGAAGACAAGGTTAAGCTTATCAGTGGAGAAGATTGCATCAGTAGGCTTTTTGGAGTTGGTTCCATATTGCACCTCAGGTACCACAGGAGTGAAAACTAGGTGGCAGTGGCTTGACCATTGACTTCATACCTAATGAAATCCACAGAGTCTTCTGCAAGTCTGTAATGGGCCAGCATGCTTTCACTCTTGCCAGAGGTGACTTCACTCAATAACTTCCCATCTCTTCGGATGCCCAGAACCCTGAAAATTTTCTGGCAGAGGTAGCAAAAATGAATGAGTTTTCCTGCATCATCCTTTGTGGAACCTTCAGAAAAAGTACAATAGTTATTATTTCTATTAATGCCCTAGTCACACCTTTGACTGCAATGGAAAAGTGACCTCCATGTACTAAGAGTCACAGCATTGTAACCTTTCCATTTCAGCCTGGCTCAGTCATTGTTCAGCAAATTCTGTTCCTCCTGCCAGGTATCGTAGACTGTGCCTGCACTGCCTGCCAAGACACACTCCCTCCTCTTCTCCTCCCAGCTCTCATGATCATATTGATGGACTCTGGCTCTATTGGCAATGCCCTCCTGGATAGCTTTACTGCCTTCTTCCAGTTTCCTAGGGACAGAAGAACAGCAAAAGAGTCTCCCAGGATATGCACAATTTTTTAATGGTGTTTTTTTTTCCTTGAGACTTGCAGCTTTATTTTAATTACTTGGAATAAAATGGGAAAAAAAACAACCAAACAAACAAACAGTGACAGAAGAAGCTATAGTGATTCTGATTTTAATACCAGTACTGTAATAAGCAATATATAAATAGCAGTGAACACACAAATGGAAAAGAGAGAAAGCGTCTCAAGTAGATCATCCAGTTGATGATCCTGTTCATCACATAGATGAACTTTGATCGTGGCTTGCAGACCACTTCAGTGCTCATGTTTGCTAAAGGCATGGATTTAAATCTCCAGAAAGTCCCTATAGATGTAAGACAGGTAGAATAGATGGGATATTGGCAAGAATCTGGATCACATTATTTGTACACCCTGCTCTCTGCAATTGCACTAAGGTAATGTTAAAATAATTACATTTTCACCTAAATCTTATGGCTGATTTTAGTGTACTGCAGGGTCTGGGGTTCTGAGTTGTTCTTTAAAGCTCTTCCCCAAACATTCTCTTTCAGCTTAGGTCTTAACTGGTACACAATGATAAACAGAGGTCAGCTGGCAAACAGATTAGTGTCAACATTATTATCTCTCGACAAAATGGTAACTCCTTTGGCCAGCTGAAGTTTGCATGACATGATTGGGCAATTCTTAAATAAATAATCTGCAGCTGGAAATAAGACTGTCCCTATAACACAAATATTGTGCAGTCACAGCTCAAGACATTTTGGGTGAGAAAAAGAAATAAATTTATTGAAAAGTGATAGGAAAATTATAATTTAAATTCAACACATAAATATTCAGTTTAAATGGAAAGAGAAAGTGATCTATCGGGCTGCTGCTGTTGCTAGATCAGGAACATTATTTGCATTCTTCATTTTGCTGATGCTGTTAAACTCAGAAAGAGTGTTTATATTGAACTGTTAAAAATGCTTGGTATAAAATTGAGAAATTTTCACGGTGACTGGTCAGCTGCTGACAAAAAAATACTTAGAGCAGAATATCAAATGCTCCGTGATAGCTTGTGGTAGGTGATGGGAGCTGCTTACTACCTCAGCATGTGTACACAGAATTGACAAACTCTTGCTTACTTCCATCTCATTTTCCCCATTCCCCCCCCCCATTACTGTCCTGTCCACTCTCCCCCCCCCCCCCCCCCCCTTACTACCAAGGACTTGCTTTACAGAGAAAGGAACCAAACTGTCAGTCTGTACCGAACTATAAGAATGTGATATATTCAGATCTGTTATATGATCAAAGAAAAGAGTTGTAACAGTGAAGGATGATATCTCAGTCCCCATTCTCTACAGCCACACCTGAGCACCCTATATTTTTCCTTATTTAGTCAAAAGTATGCTGTCTGGCATGGATGTAGCCTGTACATAACAGTGCTGGACATAGATAAAACATGGATCAGAGACATTACAGGGTTTTGGATGATGTAATCCTTTTTGTGGGGGGCTTTATTCTGTGAACTGTGCCATGCCCCTTGCCTTAAGTCATGTTGTGGTTTAACCCCAGCCAGCAACTAAGCATCACAGCTGCTCACTCACTCCCCTTCCTGGGATGAGGGAAAGAATCAGAAGGGTAAAAGTGAGAAAACACATTGGTTGAGATAAAGACAGTTTCATAGATAAAGCAGAAAGACACATTCTCAATCAAAGCAAAACAAGGACTTCATTCACTACTTCCCACCAGCAGGGAAGGTGTTCAGCCATCTCCAGGAAAGCAGGGCTCCATCAGGAGTGATGGTTACTTGGGAATAAAAACACCATCACTCCAAACGTCCCCAATTCCTTATTCCCCCAGCTTTATATGCTGAGTGTGACATCATATGGTGCAGAATATCCCTTTGGTCAGTTTGGGTCAGCTGTCCTGGCTGTGTCCCCTCCCAGCTTCTTGTGCACCCCCAGCCTACTTGCTGGCAGGGCAGTACAAGAAGCTAAGTCCTTGACTTAGTGTAAGCAATGCTCAGCAACAACTAAAAGATCAGTGTGTTATCAACATTCTTTTCATCCTAAATCCAAAACTCAGTATCCTACCAGCTACTAGGAAGAAAATTATCCCAGCTGAAACCAGGACAAGCCATTTGTTTTATGCCTGGATTTTGGGAGCAGATTTTGTAGGAAATGACCAAGAATAGTGACAACAAGAAAACTGGGTTGAAGGTGCCTTTTGTAGCAAGGCTGGGGTGAAAGAGTCTGGTGGCAGTGCTCGGTGCAGGTTGGGGCATGCAACGAGTCAGTACAAGGCGGAACATATTCAGTATTGATAGCATAGCCTTCATTTTTCTGCAACAACCTGGTAATTTAACAGCAAAGCTTGCATATTGTGTGTGATATTAGGTATAAGCAGAAGAAATTTGGTGGTTAAAAAGCTCTTGCTTTTGTGGAGTGGATGGCTCCATTGTGAGCAAACCCAGAATTAGAAAAAACTGAAACGATGAAACTAAATTGAATCCCTCTCCTTTTCCTCATCTTACCAATACGGGGATTGAATGCAAAAATCATACAGCATCCTGAAGAGAAAATTAATAACTGAAAATCACTGTGCAGCAGGGAACAAGAAAAGCATTCTATTTTATTAGATTTTAAATCAAGTTGTCCATACAGTAGGAAAATCAGTATGGCAAGTAAGTTAGGGTTTTTTATTAATGGATTTGGGTGGTTTATCTACCAAAAGAAGATTTTTTTTTAAAAAGTGTGATAGTTTTACTTGGCTAGCCCTTGGCTAGCAGCCAAAACAGCCGTTCACCCACTTTCACCCCCACCCCCAGGGAACAGGGGAGAGGATTGGGGGGCAAGGGTAAGGAGGCTTGTAGGTTGAGATAAGAACAGTTTAATAATAGAGAGAAAACTTAAAATAATACTGTTAATAATACTAAAATAATAAAGATAATAATAACAGTGACAAAATATGCAAGTGAACGACACCCAATGTTATAGCTCATCCCCTCGTCACCGAGCCCGGCCCGTTCCCAGATAACGATCCCAGAGGAGCGACAATCCCGAGCCGAAACCGCAATCCCAGAAGAGCGAGAGCCCGAGTGAAAGCCAGAGAGAGCCAAAAGAGGAAGAGACCCTCACTGATATACTGGACATGACGTGATATGATATGGAATATCCCATTGGCATATCTAACTGTCAATTAAGTTTATTAATTTAAATATTCTTCTCCCCCCTTAAATCTTGTGGTTGTGGACTAACAGAACACAAAGTCCTTCACTTCCAGTGACAAAATTGTAAACATTGGTACGTTATCAATGTCTCTCACAGAGAGTTCCAGGGTGGAAATCAAAACATCGCTCTTCTAATTACTAAAAAGAAAAAACAACTCTATTTCAGCTAAAAACCAGGACAAAAAGAAAATCTCACTGCATCAAAACTTCATGAAGAAAGAAGTAGGCAGCTGTATGCGAAGACAGTTTCACCAAGCCCTGTGCCTGGTGACAAAGGTAACAGGAATTCAGAACACAGATCTTTGACTGGTACAGTTCTTGCAAGGAAATTGTTAGGGCAGCGGGCAGATGACCTGGTGCTGACTGAGCTGAGGTTTAGCTAACTGAATGGGATGTGGAAAACTGCTGAACATGACATGAGAAATCGCTGTATGAGACAAATAGCAATGTAAGAAGCCAACAAAAATTACAGACAGCTCCATGGAGGATGGTTGTATCTCACAGGTGGTTAAGGGGAAGCTAAGCAAGAAACAGCTGAACTTCACAAATGAAAAAGGAGTACTGGAGATTTTGGAGTGAGTCAAATCTTGTAAGTCCAGGATAACCATATCAATAATAGCATATAAGAGGTACTAAATTTGGGTATAAATGTAGCAAAACTGGGTCCAATGCAGAATAAGTACATTTATGGGTGGGTTTTTTATTTGGGATGTGACTGGGGTGGAGAAAGGGAGACATGTTTCAGATATTCCAAGCCTTGTCATTAGCTGCTGAAAGAAAACACGCACACACAAAACAAAAACCAACAAAGATTTAATTTGGGATTTAATTTTAATATTATAGTGATGTCACAGCACTTAATCAGACTTTACTCTCTGAAAGCAATTTAAAAGTTTCCGGTGTGCTTCAGGAACTGGATTTTTTTTTTTTTTTTTGAAATAGGGCTCCTGAAAGGAAAAGGAACAGTGAGGAAGAGAACGAAGGGAAGTGTGCACAAGCAAGATTGTAGAAATAAACTCTGTGGGAGGAAATGAGGCTAAGCTAGAGAAATTTTAATTTAGGCATGTGCTTAAATACCTCGTTTAATTGTACAGGACAAAGTCCAGGAAAATATTCAAACATTTCAGTAACACAAGCTCATGCTTTCATTTATCTCCTAACAATGTCTTCTTCTGTCTTTAAGTTTCTTCCAACTCCTCTAAAAGGCCCAACCCAAATGTCATATCCCCCCCCCCCCCAAGTGTTTGAATTTTCTAAACAGATTCTGAAGTTGGAGGCTGCATGTGGCCAAACATGCCTTTTCAAAATGCAGATTACTAGAGTAAGAGTTATGTTAAAGGACAGGAATTAGTGTTGAAATGATGACACATAGCTTATGATGGATTTTCTTTCTAGGAAACTAAAAGAGCTTAATTGTACAGTTAAAGTGTCACAACATAACATAGCATTTGATGAAAATGAAAAATGTCTGGTTTTGTGTATTCACGCAGCTCATGAACATATCTAGATGGAATATGTATGAAATTCATATTTTTATTAAAAGAAGCAGTAAGTATAGTTGGATGTTTTAGATTAATGATCAGATTCCATCTGATTATAAGCAGCAGCTGCCTCACTTGAAGCTGTTATCATGTCACATCTCATAACTAAAATTCTGGGTCCATAAGACTTCTAAATTACTAGAATAAGTGATGTAGCCAATTTAGTAAGCATTATTCTTTTTTCCCTCTAAAATAAAATTAAGCATCCTCTCCATCAGGGAGTTTACAGGTTTGACAGGACTGCCATCAGCAAAGATGTGAAACTCAAGCCACAGTAACTGGTGTTCACAAAGCATTAAACTGCACTTTTCATGTGAAAGTCAGTATAGAAATTCTCTTTGCATTGCACATTGAAAGATTACTGCCTGTTTGACTGCCTTACACTTTCAATTAGGTGGGCTAGTCTTCTTTTCTGATCCATAAGCTCTTGGGCAGAGTGGCCATGTGCTGTTAAGCAATCATGCTCCTTTAAGCGATGCATGAAACAGTCCATGCTCTTCCTTTATTAAGTGTTTTGAGGAGGAAAAGTGTTACACAAAATTGAGGTATCCTTGCGATTAGTATCTTTGGATTTGTGCTCATCTTGCTCATAGACTGGGTTGGTTCAAAGCTGGTAATTATATTAGACAGGTAGGATGGCTGAGCAGTTCTATTACTATTTCACTGCTGCCCAAGAAGTGAAGCACATGAAGCAAAGCTCATCATGAGAGCAAAATTGTGTGTCTGGTGTCTTACCACTGACATGCTGACACATCAAAAACTGTCTGTCTGTGCTCTATTATTGCATGGAGTCTATGAGGGGAATATTTTATTTGATCTAACAGGCAATTGTATGAATCACCAGGTAAAACACATACACTCCCCTGGGATACCCCTATGCTTTGCTTTGAACTCTTTCAAGTCATCGTTTATTCACATAGTTTGATCTAAACCTTTACCTTTTGTGTATTGTCTGGAATCGCTTACCTATTTGTAATGCTTCATTAAAACACACATCTACTTGGATTGATCATTGCCTCTTCTGTTTGTCTTTTATCTGTTTATATATCTGAACATACTGGTTTATTTACACTATGAAAAGCAATGCAGAATTGGTAAGTTATCTATCAATGTCTCATTAAAAAAGTGACATATAAATATCTGAGGCAAGCCCATTTCATCCCCATGTATAGAGAGATCTTTTATCTGCAGCATTTCATCAACAGAATCTAATTATTGTGAATTTTTTTCCTGGTCATTCTGTAGTGCGAGAGCTGGATATAGAAATATCACATCAATTATTAAGTACAAGGATTCAAGATCTCAGACTTTCTTACTCCTAAACCAGCCTTCTCCAAAACTACCATATGTAGATGTCTGCCTGAAAGCCCACATACAGTACTGAGGATAAAATATTGGCACTAGGAAATAAGTGGGAAAAAATAATGTTTTCCAAACATGATTAAACATCCATGACAGGTGACATAACAGTATCTCATTTAGGATGCAGTTCTTTTCTATTGTTGTACGGGTCTGAAGAGCTAATATTTAACAAGTGGGTCTTGCCATCCATTTTGCCTTATCCCACTGATTATTGTCTTCATTATTTTATTTGAGATGAGCAATTTTTCCCACAGGTTCTCTCTCTTTCAAAATGTTGATTGGTCTTCTGGAGCAAATTCATTGCAAATAATTGTGTAGATTCAACTCTTTCTGTGCAAGGCTGGGTGGTGTAGCATTAGCTGCAGTAGTTACAGCTTGCTGTCTTATTCATTTTGATGTTTAATATATTCACCATGCTTCTGTATTTTAAATTGAAGGATGCCTTGCCTTGGAAATAGCCTTCGAACTCTTAGATGAAAACTAGGATACATGCAAGCAAAGATAAAGCTGAAAAGACAACTTCAAAATTTGCAGCTCCAAAAGCATTTAAATTGAAGAAAGGACTGGTACACCCATGTTACAGCAAACCACATATCATCTGCTAGTTACAGGCTGCTCTTATTCCTTGGACTTCCACATGCCCATCAAGGGGTCTTTCTCAATCAAGCCTTGTCATATTTAGTCAATATTTCTTTTCATCTTGCTGAAGGACCACTTAGAGAAACAATAGATTTATCTGTGTTTCAGTAGACCTCATAAAAACATTAGAAATTAATCAAAGTCCTCCCATGACAAAACTCTTGAGGGACTCTGCACTAGCAGTACAACTGATGTCAGTGTTTATTTTTTCATCAGAAATATTACTAATTTTCCCCTTAAAATGACAAAAAAAAAAATACTTCAGAAAATAGCTTGGTTTATCAAATAAGTTTTATCTGAATTTCTTCATGGACACTTACAGACACTGTGTATCCAAGTGATTTGCACAAAAACAGGATAGAAAAGGTAAATCCATTTACATGGTGGTAATTTCTTCTACAAGAAAAGATGACTTGCATGTCTATTTTCCTTTCCTTTCCTTTCCTTTCCTTTCCTTTCCTTTCCTTTCCTTTCCTTTCCTTTCCTTTCCTTTCCTTTCCTTAGGAAACCCACTCTGCACACAACTTTCCTAGTCTTTCTTCCTTTCCTTTCCTAATCTCTCCTGTCCTTTCCTTTCCTTTCCTTTCCTTTCCTTTCCTTTCCTTTCCTTTCCTTTCCTTTCCTTTCCTTTCCTTTCCTTTCCTTTCCTTTCCTTTCCTTTCCTTTCCTTTCCTTTCCTTCCCATAAAACTAGCAGGGTCAGGAAACCCACTCTGCACACAACTCATTTTGTCTTCTGAGAAGGATGAGGTACCAGGCTGCCGTCCTGCTTGCCTCCCCAACAGACCTTGTGACAATGGATGACAAGACTTCGGCACCACTGTGCACAAATGTGTCTAACTGCTGGCCAGCAGATCATCTCACAAAACCAGCAGATAAATAGCCTGAGTTCTCTTGTCCAGTGAAGCACTTGCATGAGTGCATCCTCAGTATAAAAAAACCGCTGGGAATACAGTTAAGAATTTTGCTGGACTGAGATATCCAACTGGTCACCCCAGTTGAAGTGATGAGAAGAGTATGGCACAGATACTTCAAAGGTGATATCCTCCTCACAAAGGTGTAGATTTGGCCAGAGGTCTCAGAAGGCTGTAGCCCCTCCTTGTCACTGCATCTCCCTAATGCTGGATGAACACCCCATGCCTCCCCTTGCTTTGGCATGGGGGGAACTCACTCCTTCCTCACCTCCCAGCACCTCACTCCACTAGTAGTGGGATTCAGCCCAGCTCACCACACTCTTGCAGTGTGGCCCGTCCATCTCCTGTGGATGACCCATGTGAAAAACAAGTAGGAGCAGACGCTGAGCTTCATATCTTACAACTCCAGGTTGTTCCTCACTACCTGAAATATTCAGCGAGCAACCCTACAGTTCTCATTTTAAAACTAATCTCCTGACCATCCTTCAGATTAACATCTTTATATCTTTTTATTTTTTTACTGCAGGATGGTTTGAAGCAACGTTATTTTCTTTTGCACTCTGGAATCAATTAAGGCAAAAAAAAACCAAACCAAACCACCAACAACCTCGCGAAGCGAAACAAAACAAAAAACCACTCTGATTAATATTCCAGACCATCCATTTTATGGTTAGAAAAAGCCTCTGTGCACAAATTCATGCTCACAGTGTCCCAGGAAGCATTGTTGTTCAGCTCACTAGAGGCCTGCATATAGATCATATTTCTCTCCAAAAGCAAAGTATGATTTTATTTTTCTTAGACATTGTTAAGGAATATTTATTGTTCTCCTGGAGAAAGTGGGGATATAAAGTGAGGATTCTGGAAAAACCCTGGTATCATTAAACTAATGCTGCTGTGCATTACAATGAAATGCTGTACTTGTGAAAGTATGTGACATTCAATATCCAGCAAATTCATTGTTATTACTCTACATTGAATGTCAAATGATTTCATAATGGTAGTATATTGAAGGTAAAATATTATCCTGGATTCAAATGACGCAGTTCCATTGAAAACTCACACCAGCCATTAGGGCAGTGGATGGCACTTTCAGATCTCCACTGACAGGGTTTTTTAGCGCTCCTGTTAGTTCACTTATAAAAACAAACGGCTCAGGACTGGAAGCGTGATCCGAAGCCACATGAGGTCAGTGTGGGTTTTTCCTTTGACATCAATGGGCTGAGGATTGAATCTGCAGGGTGGAGAGGGGAGGAAGGAAGGAAACAATGTTAGAAGAGAAATTAGTGAAAAGAAACTCTCCATCGCACTTCCCTAGGGTATTTTTTCATAACAGATTTCTGGTTGGATTTAGCACTCAGTAAAGGGGACAAAAAGAAACCCAAGCAAACCCACAACAGCAATTTGCTACTGCAGAAGAAGGGCAGAATGATGTTTAAATAATTGCTTAGCACAGCTAGATGTATTTAATGCAATATTTGTTTCCTTTTATTTGCTTATGCTTATCATGATTGAAAAGGTATTGGAGAGGTCTCTGGAAAGGAGAAACAGCTTTGTGGTATGTATGGACAGAGCCCTGTTAGACTAGATAGACCTGTGTGAAGAACTTAGTTGACACCTCCACCTCCACGTGGGAGGAATGTGGTATGTACATAATTGGAGCTGTAAAAGGCATTAGCTCTAAGAGTGAAACAGTTTAAAATAAAGTTTATTCCTTTTTGCGGAAAAGTGAGACTAGTGGGTTTTGCTAGATGATTTAGAGCTTTTTGCTTAGTGCATTATATCATCAAATGGAATAGGATATTATCTAGATTGCAGTGGAATGATTTTCTTTTTTGCTTAAGATTATGAATTGCTTCATATACTTGCTGTTGAAAAAAATGTTCAACAGGCAAAATAGGCCCAAATAGAATTTTCTTTTCTTTTGCTTCTCTTTCATCAGTCTCTTTATTTGATTTTGAGCGCTTTTTTCTCTCCTTTTTCTTCTGGCTCTATTTTTCCAGTGCCATTTTTCTTTTTACACTTTTCCTAGGGCAAGCATGGGTGCAGACTTCGTGTTTTCTCTCCTCCACCCAAAGTTTTAAACTACTCCTAATTTGCTCTGTGTGCTCTTTTAATGTCCTCTGAGGTCTCTTAGTGTGGTTGGTGCCTCTCAGCACTTCTTAGTATTCAATAAGAAATCAAGTCACAAGTGAGAGGCAGCTTAGCTAGACTTTGCAGTATGAACAATGACTCTTGATTTAGGAGGGAGCTACCAAGTACAAACTCATTGATTCACCTTATATAATTCTTGCACAGTTTCCCTCTATTTGCTATTTCAGGAGAAGACCAAGCATCTGAGACCAGTAAGTATCAGACTCCAGTTTTCCCTGCAATGATGAACACGCTGTCTGTGGCCTTGTTTGTCTCAGCTATAAAACCAGATGACCAGAATCTTATATCCATAGCATCCTGGAAAGTCAGGAAATGCTTCCTTGTCTTCACTGGACTTATGCCAGCTTATCCTGATGACATGCAAAACAGAATTTAGTCTGAAAGTGAATTAGATTGTGGAAGACATAGCACTCATTCCTGGGGTGGAAAACTGATGTGTACGCTGCTAAGAAGTATCTTTCAAATTGATTTAGTAAGTTCATGCTGGGGGTGAAGGATTTTTTTCCTTTACAATATAAGAATAACCTGAGTCTGTCAAATGACCTAAGGCTTGATTGTTGAAAGCAGGAAGCCCACTCAACCCTTTCAGAGACTTGTGAACTACTTATAAAGCTTTTTGGAATAATCTATAACAAGGAAATTGTTTGTACCTTTGCCCCAGGTCGAAGAATGTGCCTGCAACTCTGCTGGTATTTTCATTTCCATCAAAGGCATATGGTCCACGTCCTGTGCAAGAACATTCACAAAACCCTGGCCCTACAAAATCAGAGGGTGTTTTGACACTGAAGGTGGAATTTCCAGGGTGAAGAACCCATGCCAACATGTTTCATCTATGCAAATAAAATATGAATGAATATTAGTACAACACAATACAGTACTTAACTTTGGTGTCTAATGTTCTCCTACAGCATGCTTTGGAATTGCCATGGTTGGTTAGATCAGGGCTTCCCACAAACTGGAAACTGTCCTCAGCCCTGGTATTTATTCAGTTGCTTCAGAGTAAGCTCACTATTTTCTTTAACAATCTAAGAAATATGTTTACAATAAGGGAGGGTCAGACAAAGTGTTATACTTGGACATTAGATAAAAATGGCTACAATCTGCAACAACGATGAATTAAAAATTCCCTTCAAGAAAATGCATACTAAAATAAATCTGTTGTCAAGTATTCATGGCAGCCTGCTCAAGACAAGAAACATTGTGTGTTCTCCTGCAACCCAGATGCAGACCTTTTGGACTGGCAAGCTATCACTTATCCACTCTACTTCTGCAGTTGAGCGGGGTAACCCACAGAAACATCAGCTGACAAAACATCAGGTGTGAGTTTGGACAAAATCCTTTCTTTGTTCAGGAAAATACAACAGTTTTCAGGATTCTAACTATTAATAGAACAAGTGGAGTACAACAGAGGACTCTTCCAATTGCTATTATCAAAAAATTAAGAGATTTGGCAATCCACATAGGCTGAAATGTTGAGTTTATAACAGCATTTCTCAAGACATGTCATAGAAACAAAGGACCACAAGCAGTATTTTTGTCAGACAGTAAGTAAGGTCAGGATGTACTTGGCTTTGAAAGCCTCAAGGGAAATCCAGTTTCTGTGGGGAAGTCTTGACTCTTTCACTCTAGTGGAAGAATATGCACTATAAATCTCTGTTCTGACAAAGATAGCAAACACAGGCTTTGGGGTCAGTTCCTACATAACACTGTAAGCTGCTGCTAAACAGAAACCCAGCATGTTGCACTACAGGAAAATCAAAGCTACTGACTTCTTGGTGAAGTTCCCTTTTTTAACTGAGATGCTCTTTTTGCTGTTTTCAAGTCAGCTTATTAAGACATGTATAAAAAGGACATTTGTCTAATACTATAAAATGAAAAAAACAAAATGTAAAGAAGTGTAGTGACTTACCAAAAGGGATCTTGAGTGCACTCCAAGTCTTTTAATTCTCACTCAGACGCTCTCACCACTGGATGAGACATCTACCCCTCTTCTTGCTGCAGTGAGGAAATTATCTTCATGTGCTGTTCCAAAATGTTTATAAAATATTGTTCTAGTGACCCAGCTTATGGTCTTACCCTAGGAGCACTTCCATCTGGTCAATTTAAGATTGGGAGGCAGGTGAATGATTGTCAACTCTTAATCAAGATATGTTTCTGAGTAACAATAAACACCAGGATTTTGTATTTCATAAGAGGAATTCAATTCAAAACCCAAGAACTTGCTATACTGGCTCACTGATTTCCACTTCATCAAAACTATGTAGCAGACCCCAAATCTAAAATTTTGAATACATATGGAGCCAATTTTCAATGAAAATCTGACTATACCAAGGTTTTGAATTCCCCCATGTAGCACATGTATGTTAGACTGAAGGAGACTCTGTCCCCAGTAGACTTTACAGAGAGTCTGATGTAATACTAGCTCTCTGGCAAGTAAATTCATGTGAGAATGGCCAACCATTTACTATTATATTCCCTGCCAGCCTTCAAAAATATCAGTTACACAAGCTCAAATTCCCTGTCAGCACTGTAGGCTGCTGGTGGATATCTCCGAAGCAATCTCAGGGGGCCTGAGACAGTCTAAATTGCGGCAAGAGGAAACCTGGCTTAAGCCTACGTATACCTTTCACTGCTGAGACAGGCTTGCACCGGTTATGACTTGTAACCTAAAGTTGCTGATCACTTGGGTACCTCTGTCATGTTCCAAAAAGCATACTGTGATCACTAGTTATATTCATTGCATTTGCTGCCAAACAGCAGTGTTGCAGATGGCACACATATGGGAACGATGTAGAAATGCTAACTAGAAACTGGTGACATCAAACTATGCCTTGTTCTTTTTCCCATCTTTGGCTTTGTAAAATTATCTTTCATTTCAGTAATAAAACCTGTTATTATGAAAGCTGCATATTTTTCCTTTAATGTTGCATTTTTCTATTTTAGGGTTAATAGTTTTCTTCATAACCCCTCCCACCTACTCACATGCACACTGTATTATCCTCTGGAGAAGAGAGAGGGAGGACAAGGTCTGAGCATTAAAAACCGGTTGCTGTAGAGTACCCTAAAGATTTGAAGTGATTCTCAGACTTTCCTTTTGACCTTGGTATTAATGATGCTAGCGGGAAATCAACCATTCTTAACATGCCAGTTTCTCTGATTTGTAAATCTCCTCACTTATCAAAAAGAATACAAGAAAGGCTAGAGAAGGTCAAGCCAAAGTTCCACTGAGCCCTGTGTCTGGTCAATGTCCACCAGCTCCCTGGACATGTGCAGGGTTGGGGGGAAATATAGGGGTCACTCTGACCTATGTCTCCTGCTGGTTTCCTGTTTTAGATCTTTGCTTTTTTTTTTTTTTTTTTTTAAAGACATGTGACCCATACATCTTTTCCCTGTATTTATTTTTTTGTGTCCTGACATGATTTGGCTTCTTTGTGTTTTCCCTGCTACCTCTTCCTTTTTTTGGAGAGGGTTGTGAGGTTTCCTTAGGGCTGAGTGTCAGCTTGATGATATAGGCAATGGTGATAGGACATGTTATTTAGGGAGAACACGAGGGCTGTCTGCTGTCTGCATCGCTCACAGTTGTGGACTAGCAGAAGGGAAGGACTGGGTCAGCTTTTTTTTTGCATTTAATAGTTCCTGATGGATTTTCCCACCAATGATTTACTGTTATGTAACACTTCTTACCCAGTCTCAAAGAGCTGAACATGTTCAGGCAGGTTGTTCAAGAAACTCATAATCCATCTGAAACATCAAAAATTTGAGTTACTTACATATCTGAAAGCTCTAAGCCTCCTTGTCTACCTCCAGCTGGTGAAAGCAAACTTAGATGCATCAGATCCATGATGCCTTAAAACAACTTTACCACATATATTAAGTACCTTCTTGTTTGCAGTCATCCTTGACCTTCTGCCTGGAGTTCAATATAGTGTTGAATCTGGAAGTAAATCTGACTGATGAGAAAAAAACCAAGCAGTCCAATGTGGATCCACTAATTTCATGCAAATCCAGCAAGCACACAGCCCTCACCTCACCCTGCACTAACCCAGTTCCCAGACTGTTTTCAAATCCTAAAGCAAACCACTGAAATCTTCCTTGGGTTGTGGTCTAAACATAGTGGGTGATTCTTTTCTCATTACACTCAGCTGGGATAACAGGTGACACTAAAACAATTTTCTTCTGGCATCAGCGTCAGAGCAGAGACCAAGTCAACCAACATCACTTGTATGCTTCAAAACCCAGCATGATGAAGGAAACGCTAAACTGAAGTGTGCAGGATGGTAAGAGAACGCAGTAATCTGCTACATCACCCTTGGTGCTATGAAGAATTTAGGATGAACACAAGTTTTGTCTATACGTATAAAGAGTGTATTGTCCTAGTTAAAAGCTATTCCTGATCCCTGCTTCATATTTCAGCTATGCCTGGAACATGACACATTTACTAGATAGTCCTTCTTTATCAATACAGCCCTGTTTAAAAAGCACTACGACTCACCATTGGGATGGCAAGATATTACAAATGAGATTCCTGCAGTAGACCAGGCTGTATTACCAGGCGGCAACACGGATACAACACATCCTGATTAGAAGAGTGCAGCCCGTTTGCAAGGATAGAAATGTCATCTCTTCTGTGATGTATGGTGCTAAAGGGCACTTAGGAAAGAAATACTAATTTGAAAAGATGGCTCTGCTGTGTTCTCTTATATTAACCCCTGCTGATGGAAATGGCTTGAACCTGCTAGTGCCCACTCTTCCCAGTATGGGACTTACATGAGGGTTTGTAGCATTACTGGGTTCTTCCTTTCCAGATAGATCCTCCAAGGGTGAGCTTGAGCGGGACTTAGTATGGATTTTGAGACCTTGCTTGCAGCAACACCCAACATAATATAAACATGTGTTTTCTATGGCAACGGAGACCATGGAAAAACCTGCTTTCTGTCGTTCTTTCATGCTGGTGAAATGGGGGTCTCAGTGCTTATCTTTTTCACAGGGAGAACTGCAGAGTTAATACTGTGTAATCAGTTAGCAGCAGCAAGCTCAACTTTTTGAAATTCAATCTGAAATTCTTGGCTAGGGCAGCATTCCCACTGCCTCTGATGGACTTACAGCTGAGTAAGGAGCACAAAGTCAGACTTCAAGTATTTACACCTCATATGACACTTGATACCACAGTCAAGGAGAAAAAACACACAGTATAAAGCCTTGCCATTCTGTTCTTGCAGTAAACTAATTGCAGCCATAGGTTCTTTGTGTGATACCGCCCAGAGACATTCACTCTGTCCTTCACCTCTTTAACCTTCCTAAATGTCAAACTGCATTTTTAAAGAAAAATCCAGCATTTTGACTTCCAGGTGGAAATGCTTTTTGTTTCACATCCTGAAAAGGTAACTTGCACAAGTTAAGTATTTGGAGCCCAGCTGCTTTGTCCTTTCAGCATCTTGAATGAAGCTTGGCACTGCAACTATTACAGTGATCTTTCAGACTCAGATATGTTAGGAATGAATTATCAGCTGCCAGCAGATAATAAGAAACATTAATTAGTTAAACCTGGATGGATCATGTGTAGGAACCAGATCACTCTGGTCACCACTGGTTTAGGATGATCAATGACTCAGCACTGGATGATTCTGTTGCTGAACCTTGAAAGCAATTACACAAAGATAGTCTCCTTCTGCAGTTACAACTGACTGACTGGGTGTGTACAAACAGAATTACTCAGAGTTAATCATGCTGGCTGAAATCAGTGCTGGGAGAATGGCTGCCAGATAGTGCCTTGACCTGCAATTCAACTTCAGTAGATGCCTGTCTTGCTCCCATTGGTAGCCTCAAGGCAAAACTTGGTCTAAGCTTTTCTGGGGTGGAGGCAAAACTGAGTTTTTCTGCCTCAAGTGGTGCTTCTGCTATGGGGAAGGCTGAAGTGGAGTTGGGAGGAGAGCTTGCATTTGTGAGCAGGACTGGGGCATGAGCTGGTTGGGCACCCCTTTCCCTCCCAAAGTAGCCTCCACTCCAGCACACCCCAGGTTCTCCCCTCTTAGCAACAAAAAACAACCAGCTTGTCGTAGACCAAAGCGGCTGTCTTGGGGCACAGAGTAATCTGCCCTGGAGCTGGGTCTGCCTCCCTGAGCCACTGGTCCTTGGCAGTGGTTGGATTTTGCATGAGGTTAGAAGCCCATTAACAGCCTAGAACAGGGAAGGTGAGACTTCAGCAAGGTTTAAAACACAGGTACACAAAGGAAAAAGTAGGAAAAACTGAAATGACAAGGGTTTTGAGCCAATGCTGTCTTGGTTGCCACCCAGGGGACCTGCTCCACGCTTGATAGGCTGCTGCTGAAAATCCTATCTACTGCAAATACCCTATAAGACCAAACTCGGCTCTAGCCCCCAAAATGTGAGACATCACTCTCTCTGAACCCAGATGTGGTATAGGGACAGGCATCCCAGGGGCTGATTCTTTCTTTCTGAGCTGTGAAAAATGGAGAACATAAACCTGTGTGATGAGACATTTATTTTGGATAGGTGATTCATGTGTAGCCTGCACGGTTGCTTGAAAAGCTTGTCACAGAGTACCGATGTACGTACAAATGTTGAAATGCCCCCCTTCTGTGTGCCAAATATATGGCAGAACACTTTTCAATGAAGACTGCTGCAATACAGTGTGTCATTTGTAAGTGGACTCTGTGGAAAGCTCCTCAACTGGCTGATTCCAACAGGGAGGTATCAAGGGAAAGGGAAAAATTCACTAGAGGCATTGAAAATGCCCAGTGAAACTGGGTCAGGCAGAAAGAAAAAAAAATCTTGCCGTCCATCTACCATACTTCACAGGTTCATAACCTTTTTAGTCTCCCTCAAGAATAGTAATGACCATGAGGAGTAAATGTAAAGCAGCTTTATGTGCTCCCAGCAGGGTTGTCCTTAATTGCAGGGGCTGAGCAAATTGAATTTTCTAAACTTTGTCTTTCCAAACCTCACAAATAATGATCCCCATCAACCTTGATTTCTTTTTTCAATACATTTTTGTTTATAAAGACCAGATTATAAATGCTGAACCAGGGTACTGCTGATTTCAAGACTAGTTTGCTCTGATCCTGACCTCAGTAGCACATTGAGGTTGCATTATGATTTAATCTGAAAAATACTCTATGACCTTGAGCCTGTGGGATTTTTGTCTGAAAAAATGGTAAGTAAATAAATAAAAAGATGAGATAACCTCCCTTTCATGTGGTCTTGAAACACCAAATTAAAGGTATGCGGCCAAGTGAAGAGGGCCACCAAAGAACATTTACAACTAAAAGTTTTGAATGGATGAGAGGAGAATGAAGAGGATATTAAAATAAAGAACAGGAAGAATAGGTTTGAATAATCAAGGTGAGAGAAAAACTCCTGCCTAGATGTTTTGTGAAATCTTAGGTCAGTGACTCCAGCAGAGACCATGAGAGTTCATATGCCCTGGTTGTCAGTTTCTATAACTTGATGGCAAAGTTCTGGCATAGCTGTAAAATCAAATAAGTGTAGCCCCCTGCTTTCCACTAGGTAAAAAGTTAGTGTGCTTGTTGAAAGCAACAGCCCTCACAGAGTACTTAGTGTCACACCAGAAATTACTCTCTCAATTCACTTACCCTGGGATGTTCTTTTATGGAACTTCCAAAGAGGATGCTTTGCCTTCTCCTTCTGTGAAAGAGGTATTTCATCCATCAAAAATAAATGATCAGCAATATCCTGAATCCAAGCTAAAGCACAGGTCTCTAGCTTCTTCCATTAATCAAACTGCAGGCTGTATTTGGAAGGTTTAGCTGAATTTATTGAATGAATGGATATTTCTGATAGTAAATCATTTTGGTTCCCGCAAGCATTTCACACATAGTTTTATTTTAAGGCTGTTTGGCCAGCTCTAGCCAATGCTGAATAAACAAGAGTCTGTCTCTGTAAACAATGTCTGGGATATCCCTCTTCTGCAATAATACAATACATGTACCTCAGGTGGAATTTTCCGTGTTCCATGAAAATTATTATTAAATGTGATTTTCCACCAGAAAATAGAAAACACAGTACAAAACAAGGATCTTTTCTACTATTTCTGAGCGTCTGGGAACTTATTATTATTATCTGGGAACTATTGTTTGTTCCCCCCGTAGTTCTGGACAGACTAAATAATATTGACAAGTAGATCTCAAACACATGGAGGTGAGAACTCCAGGATCTCTGTAGCTCAGATTGACCTTTGCATTGGGGCAGAAAAATAAATCTGAACGAGAACCTACCTGAAATTTGGGAAAGTGTGTACTGTATATAATACATCAGAACACTTTGCTGAGAGTCCTGAACTCTCCATTGGAGGTTAGGGTCACATAACATCTTTCCTATCCTTTGCCAAAAAACATTAGCACAGGCACATACAGAAGAGTTACCATGTGGCTTCTTGTTCCCTTGCAGTGATTAGACCCATGTCCTATTCCTGCAATAGTCACCTGAGAGACTTTGCCTTCCTGCTTAGCTCCATCTTCTCTCATTCCTTTGCTGCAGACATGACCCTGGTTGTGCCACCATCACAGTGAAACTATTTGTACAGATGAATTGAGAACATGAATGATGCCAGCACTTTGGCCTCTAAATGAAGAAGTAGTGTAAATCTCTGCTTCTTCTGATAAAAAGCATGCTTGTTGCTATTATAATTACAATTCATTGTTTTCACTGGGGTTTTAGCTGAGTTAGTGGGAGAGGAGATGAAACTCTTGTAGCAGGAGATCTGCAAATTAATCTGTGACACATTTATTTATGTCACTCAAACCATACTAGGCAATACCAGCTGTAAACCTGATCTCTAGTCTGAATGGTTTAATTTCTTAACCTGCAGGGAAAACCAGTGATGAACATTAATTTTTATTTAACATTGAGTGGCTCTAGAGCATTTTCACAGACAGGCTTGGTATCATCCTTGTGTCATCTGGAACTACTGAATATACCATCTGAAACCCCTGCAGCATGAAGCATTGGTTACTCCTTTTCTGCCAGAAACATTAGTGGAGCCACTGATGTAGCCAATGGGATAGGTTCCAATGCTTCCTAATAAAGGAGAGAAAACTAAACTCTCAAGACAACTTGCTGCTGGGCTAACTTGCTGTAGCCACATGATTTTCACATTTTCTGCAGAATGAATTAAATGATCCACATCGAACATCAACAACGGGAGTAACTCAATCTACAATTTAAAGAGCTGGTTGAAGCCCACACTTCCTCTAGCTTCAGGCACTGATGACTGATAGCAAGACTTGTAAACAAACCAGAAGAGATAGCACAGTCCTGTTCATCTTCAGTCCCCTGCTGTCACAGCTCCTCCTTTTTTTCTGATCAAGATAATCTTTATTCTATCCCAGGTACCTCACCTCTCTTATAACCAGAAAAAAACCATCCTCATGTATTTCAAATTATGTAAACTGCTTTAGGCTACTATGGATAAATTACAGATAAGCCAGAGTCCAAGCACTGGATTTGGCTCTAGATGTGAATTGCAAATGCCAATAGAATTGTAGATTTTTTTATTTCTAGCTTCTTCTACAAGAACCACAACATATTCTCATGTCTATTTTGAATAAGGATGGTGTATAAACATTGGCTGAAGTGAGTTGCCATTACAGGGACTTTTTTTGCATAGGGGTCAGCAAGAAGTGGCTACTCCCTCAATCTCTTCATGGTTAGGGTGGGTGGAAAACCAATGCTTCCTCCTTGTACTTTGAATCAGACTGATGCTAAAAAAATAAAATAAAAATCACTCATGAGTTGTGAAGGACCAAAGCAAGATTGGTAAGGGCAGCTTCACTCATTTGATTCAGACAGATCATCCGTGTCCGTGCTGTGACTGTGATCCACCAATGGACAGTATGAAGCAGGTAATCTGGAGCATTTGGTTCTCCATTCTGTGACAGATGCAAAAATGACTGGCTGCCAGGACCCTTGCACTGGACTTGACCAAAGTTCATCAAACCCAGCAAGTTTTGTTAATCCATGTTGTCTTGAGAAAAAAATGTTTCCCAACAAAACCTGGATATTAGCTGAAAAAATCTGGATCTATTTGTGGTTGTCTGTACTAGTCTCCTGGTTCAGAAGGAGCTTCTGCAATGATTGATTTACTTCTTAACTCAGAGATGCATCTCTAAAAAAAGCTTAGAATAACAATGTGGTTTTCCACTGACCACTTGGGTTACAGACTTTTCCAAGGCTACGGACATCTGCTGCTTCAGAGCAGTAAGAGGCCATGTTGTAGTTATCCCACAGGCACTTCTGTAATATACATGACTGTCATTACCTTAATAACTAATAACAGATTTACAAGGCTTTGAAGTTTTGCTTTCTTTGCTGGCTTGGGAGAACAATAGTGAGCAACGTGGGCCTGGGGGTTTCTTCAATCTCTTTTTAGCAGAGAATGGCAAATCAAAAGCCAAAGTAGTGGATTGTCAGCTGTGAGAGAAGCCAGCCCACATTCACTTGAATCCAGTGATCCTTATCCAGTCTTGTCTTGGTTTTTAAGAAAAACTTAAGTCAACTGGCCTTTGCATAGTCTGAACTTGATTTTTATTCTTAAAATCTAAGAGGAAAAAAAAAAAATCTCTGTAGAATAACAATTTAACTCTTGCATTGACATTTGGTTTGATATTAATACTAAAAACACATAAAATGTGTTTTGCTCATAGTGACTGGTTTCCTACAGCTGACAAGTAAGTAGAGGAGTCCCTGAATTTGTTCTGTTGTCCTTAACACCTAGAAATCATAACAGAATGGTACTTTAGATGTTTGAAATAATCATAAATCCAAAATATGTGTAATTGCTTTACAAGTTAAAAAAATCACAATGGAGTATCTTTTTATTTCTAGTCAAAGAATGGTGCCTCTAATGCAAATACAAACTGACTGAAGCTTCTTTTCACGGGTGCATGAAACATTTGATGAAATTTTCTTTTTGAAAGTTTTTCAGGAGAGCATAGACTTACTGGCCAAAAGAAGTAAAATGCTAAACTAGATTCTAGATTAAAATCCCAAATATTAATAAGAACGAAGCGCAGTGCCAACGATTGTTTTCACTCTTTTGTTTTCCACAGAAAATCTCCAGCTATCTCAGTTAACAAAGAGGAAAATAATAAAAATCTCAAGAAGTTCTGAATTTCCTGCCTGGTTCCGCTTTTAATAGTGAACAAGCCAGACTGCATAACACTTAAGGACTGGAAGCAGAGAATGCCACAGGGAGAAATTTACCCTGGCACAAACATGCTGTTGCTTGTATTTGTCAAGGACACCGGAGTTAACCATTGCTCCTCCTGGGAATATCTTGGGATTTGATGTGAATGTAAATGTCCCTACAAGTCGTCAAGTCTCTACAGTTATAAATACAGCCTCCAAAACCCTGCCACCAACAGCAAAACACTGCTGCTGCTGTGCTCAGCCTGTGAACTGAGTCAGAGGCAAAAAATGCAGTAAGAATAATGCTCATCATGGTTTTTTTGTGCCTGGTATTAGGCAACCTGGGAGTTTTAGATGGCTGCAATCTAATGGTCATGTATGAAGGACTAGGTGCTCATGTATGCAGAAAACCTGCCTGCTGGCTCTGCTGGGAGTATCCTCTGTAACATATTAGCTGGTTTTTTTTTTTTAACCTCTTCATCTTAAAAAAGATTGAGTGGTAATTTGTAATTGTTATTTCTGGAAATAGGTGAATCCTGCAAAGCTATGTGGGGCAGCATCAGAAGGGGTGGGACAGCCTATTAAAGCTTGCTGTTTCTTTTTCTTTTTTTTTTTTTTTTTAAACAGAGGGTGTAACATAGATTGTGCTCTGTGGCTCACTTTTCCATTTATAAAACCTTATCTGTTGCTTTAGTCATGGAAAAGTCATTTGCAGCACTTTGTTTCCTCTCAAATTGAGGTCAAAACGTGCTAATGTCTGGTGGGAAGAGCTGCAGAGTCTAAGGCATGATGGACTGGAAAGAGCCATTAAAATGCAGGTAAGGTAGAAGTAGCCCTGCAGTGTTCCGGGATAGATTCCTGTGCTGAATTGCAATGAATTCCTAAGGTGATCTTATAGGATTTAACCAATGCTAAGTCACTGAAGACTGGTTAAGTAAAGATTAAACTAAACACAACCATGTAAACAAGAAAAACAGTGTGATTGGCAACCAGACTAATTTTTTAACAGGACCTACTTTTCCTTTGAAGGAAAATACTTGAAAGAGTTTAGTAACATTTTAAAGGTCATTAAACAAAATAAATTTATTTAAACAAAGCAAAAAGCTGCTATTTGCCATTCTGTTTGTGATTTTTTTGCCTTAGGATATAAGCAGTGTAACTCCAATAC
>NW_010332566.1:25009-53701 GCF_000700745.2 Antrostomus carolinensis | reverse complement strand
TGCTGAAGAGCAAACCTGTAACGATTGTGTTGGTTCTTAGTAATGCTACCTCTTACTGCACTGTGCCTCCCTTCTCTGTCACAGGGCATGTCAGCACAGAGATCCTGAAAAGCACTGAAATTAAATCCAGAACAAAGTGGTATGAAGAGGATGCAGAGTATAAGGGCAAAAGGAATCTCTTTGGGACTTCCCCAAAACTATAATTTTTTCTGGTATTTGCAGTTATTTTCAAATGCTTCTACCCCATAAAACAGTCTGGAAGAGGCTGGATTACTCAAGCATTCAATGTCGTTCCTCACAAAGTCTTTTACAAAGCAGTGAGTGATATGAAAGACAAAAATAATTCAAGACCTCAGTTAATCCATTTTGTAGGACTTGTCAGCTTTGTCTCTGAACACCATCAGGGATGCACAGTCTAGGGGAACAGAGCACTAGGCAGATTCAGATCAGTTACAGGCAGACGAGTTTCAATCATTTAGCCCATTTCCACATTGGGGCAAGATTATTCCTTAATAGTACATTGAACAGCCTATTGTCTAATTTTAAACATCCCATCAAAGGGGTTCTTACCACTCTCCCCAGAGACAGTGCCTCAGACAAAACAGAACCTTTCCACAACAATCAGCAGAAAATTTTACTTGTAAAAATGTCAGCCTACTGTCAGGGCCAGGCTAAGGAGTACAAAGACCAGATCTGTGGTAAGCACTGAGGGGAGGAAGAGGATGATAACATCAACAGCATCACTGGAGGGGGAGCAGCCTGTGTGAATGGGGCTCCTCTTGGGATCATCTCAAAGTGCTCTGGGAGCTGTAGGGCTGGTGTATCAGTGGTGTCTGAGCTATTTCAGCAGCTGAAAAGAGAATCCAGCACTGATATTTCCCCAATGGTAGTTCCGATTTACAGGAGCAAAGGAAGACAAGAGTGAAGGCAGCTTGGTAGAGGGTCAGGTAGGTGCTGCTGTTGATTTGGGACATGTTAAGGAGGACAACCTCACCTCTTACTGTGGCTAACTACTCTAGATGCATTGAGAGTTCATGAGAAGAGTCTGTTCATTGAGACTGGCAGTTTTCAATGATTATCATTAGCAAGACCTTATAGAGAATTTACAGTCACAGCTGGCATAATGAGTTTGGAAGGAAAACACTGACTGGAACTCTCCAGGCCAGTCTTTCTTGCATTGACATTAACATGTTGGTTTTTGTTTTTGTTTTCCCAAGAAATTCACAAGGTGCATTGAAACAAAAGTAGGAGCTGAGATCTTGAAAAATCGCCCTAAATGTGTTTTCCTGATTTTGCCTTCCTCTTCTCAAGGGTGTTACAGCCTCTTGTTTCTCCATCATTTCATCTAAGCTCTGAAATGAGCATCCACAACTGCACCCAGTTAAACATGGAGTTGTTTCCTGTCCAGTATCAGGTTTGGTATCAAGTTTTTGCAGCAGGGCAGTATGGCATGAGATTGCAGGGGTGGGTGAAGAACAAAATGCCATTGCACTGCTCAAGGAAACCCAGCCTACTTCTTGCTTTTAATTCAAACAAATCATCCCTCTTCTAAGACAACTTTTTCCTCATTTGCGAATGCTTCTTTTCTTATGTTTTATTATTATAAAGAATAAGGTCTGGAGCCCTCTGTCACTCAAGCTATTTGAAATAAACACATAATTCTGGCATTTGGGATACTTTGAAATGCACCATACCAAAAGAATACAGACCCAGAAGGAGATAGGTTTAGGTACATGATGTCTGCTTTCACAGCATTATTGTTCCCACTCCCAGCTCCTTAGGGTTCTTTCCAGTAGCTACATGAACTGCTTATTGCTAACATCTTAAGTACAACAGTTTAAACCTGCATCCCTGGTGCGAGTACACTTAGTAACTACATTTTTAAGACATGGACAATCAATTAGGAACAACAGTGGCATGGAGATATATTGACAGTTCTAATTGTCTTCTGTTACTGTCACCACTTATTCTGCTGCATTTTGCTCATTTCCTTCATTTTCCCAGCAAATCCAAATTCACATGAGGGATTGCTGGGCAGCTGTGTGAGTTGGATGCCAACACCTGGAGTGGTTTCTTGCCCCTCTGAGCTCTAGTATGTGAGTGATAGGCTCCAACTGACAATAACCACTTTTAAGGGCTCAGATATGGCTTGGTTTTGGCTGGCTGCAGTAGCTTTAGGGGCCAACTGTAAACCAGCATGGGTTCAGCTTGAAAATGAATCATGGAGCCACCCTGAGTAATGCTTTCCTTCAGTGCATTCAGATTTATGAAAGTGTCAAGTTCTCTGTGATTCCACAGGAGATGCAGAAATGAAATACCTTTTTTTTTTTTTTAGTTTGAAATAATATATACCATCATGGCATATCCCAAAAGTATAGAATCTACCCATGTACAGCTCCGTTCCTGGGGACCTGTGAAAATGTGCCTAGCTTCTAAGGAAGATAATAAGGAAGGAGGACAGTTGTACTTATTTTCTTTATAGGCTGATTAGTATAAATGTATCTGCTGCTGCATTTAACCAATTTCCTGCTATTTTTCCTCACTCCTTCTCTCTTTCTTTTTATTTATTTTTTTTTAAGAAAAAAAAAGAAAAAGAATACAGTGTACTTCGCTGGCAAGAGAGCAAGAGATAGGTGAGGTTTCGCCAATGCATGACTATGGGTCACCAAAATGGACACAAACAAAAAAACCTGCAAATCATTTTAACTTAACGTAGTAGTAAATAGGAATTATCGGGAGGACAGGTTTGATTAACTGCATAAAGAAGAGCAAGGTAGATAAGAAATCTTTCTTGCATTGCCATTAGAGTGAAAGGTAGTGATAGTAAAGTATGTATGAAGAAAAAAGTGGGACTTGAATGCACTTTAGGTCAGATATTAATAGAGTTTGGAAATAGAAGAGGAAGAAGGCTGGAATAATTTCAGTGGAACTCTGGAAAGTGGAATCTGAAAACTGCCAAGATTGAAAATATTATAACAGAGACTTCAGAAGAGAGAGAAAGTGAAACTCTAGGGGGAATATTTACTCAATAGTAGTTCAGCAGTTTGCAAACATAATTTCTGTGTGGGAAATTACTAATCAAACACAAATTCCCAAAGCACACTCACACATCATCTCTCCACTCAGTGAACTTTTCTTTCACCACACTGTCCTGCTGTGTTGGTACTGAAAATGAGGTTGGGAAGTCCAGGGATACTGAAGGGTTCATACAAATTTATCATCTCACAGGCAGACTCTCCAGGTGGAAAGGTATTGAGCTATGAGGTATATCCCTTTCTCTACTTTGACCCTATTTGTGTTTCTACTGTTATTTATACACGTCCTAGCAGGAAAACAAACAAACAAACAAACAAACTTTTCACTAGCCAAGGCTCTAATGAACACTGTCAGTGTACTTTCATATGACCAACAAAGTCAGTTGAGTTCAAATCTTGGAATTTCAGATGCAGTCCATCATGAGCAATGATGAGACTGACGTGAAAAAACAGCCCTTCCCTGGTCTTGGAAGTTTTCTGGGACAAAAAAAAGAGGCAACTTTCCTCATGATTTCTTTTTATTTGTTGCAAACATCCTCTACAAATACTGTAATAGAGATGTCTGAGAAGAGATAAAAGGAAATTGAGAAAGAATATGCACTTGATAGAAGTTCAGCAGTTTGCAAACACAGTTTTTATGTAGGGAATTATTGTCTAAAATTAAGTTCAAAACTAATACATATATTGCCTTCTCTTCTGCTTTGCTCCAACTGTTTGTCTGTATACAAGATATAAACTCCATTCTGTCAAGGAGATGACATATACCCCCAAGTCCTGTCCTCCCAACAGCAGAAATCCAGCTATTGACCTAATTACCGGACTCTCCTTGCTGAAGGGGAGGGAATGACCTTTTCTAAGTAGGAGAAGATTGCATATCTCTGCATACCCCTTCCAGACAGTTATCAAGGGTTATCTGTCAGCCTTCCTAACTCCTCATCATGGGGGTAATCTTCTCTGACCTGTACATTGCCAGGTAATTCAGGTACAAGGTTGCACAAGAAAGGATCCACCAGTTCTGGCTGAGCAGAAAACTTAGCATTTAGAGCAAAACTCTGCCTTCAGTTGTGGTCCTGAAACTCTAACCAAGGTGAGTGGGAGTGTATGAGTGTATGAGAATATGGGTCTGTCATTTTAGAATATGCTCAATGCTGAAGCTGGCAGTTTCCTCTCTGTCCACACCCTTTCTCACATGAGACTCATAAGTCACTGTCTGGGTTCTAGCTGATGGTTCTTTCTCATCTCATTTTTTATGCTCTCATGACCTTTTGTTGTTCAGGTGTCAAAAGCTCTCATTATCATTTTAGACATGAGGTGATGCTTCTAATCAACCCTCCCCCCTTATCCAATTAACATTTCCAATGTTTTTAAATTAAGTGCATTGGTCCACAGGCCAGGGAATTTCCTTCCAATTAGTACCAGTAGTGAAAGGCACATTTCAAAGTTTATTTGCATGTATCAGTGCTTTCTTTTGATCTGCTGAAAGAATCTCCTGAACGTACAATTAAGAAGTTCCTCCTAGGTATCTTTCCCCAAAAGACCAACAATACCTGCCGGGGTCTATTAGCATTTCAATATGTTTCCCACCTCAGGAAATGTCTCTGCTTCCTTGCCTGACTGGTTAATGTAGCTGCATATTTTGCAGGCATACCATTTAAAGACACTGCCTGCCATTGCTTAGACTCATTATCTACCATATTGCACAATTAGGGATTAGACTTGTATTCAACCTTCTTCACCTCTTATAGGAGGTCAAATATGCACAGACATTTGGGAAGGGTCAAACATTCAGTGCTGTCAGAGAGGAACCAGCAACATCCATGTCAGACTACGAGAGTGACAGGGCTCTGTAGGAAGTGCTTGTATCAGATTAGAGATGTGCACATTTCTTGATGTCTTCACGCACTTATCTCCAAGATGTGCGTGGTTACCAGGCCTCGTCTACATAGCTGCTGGGCATGTGGACTGAAGAGAAAGGTGCTCAGAAGGCATGAATACTTCCTGATCTCAGCCTCAGATTACATCTCTTGGAAGGAGAGCAGAATAGTTTATGGGAAGGATATTCCATCATGTTATTACCTTTAAAGTACTGAACGCTTAGAGCAAACCAGAACATGTCAGAAGCAAACCATTTTAATGAGACTTAGGAATAGACCAGCTCTGCCAGGAGTTATATGTGAGTATAATTGCCTCAACATTTGCCTGTAGCAACACACAGCATGTCTACATCTTGACCTGGTTTAAGCACATGAAAAGGATTCTTTACCCAACTGTTGGCTCTCACAACTGCAAGTCAGATGCAAGTTCCCATTTGAACTCAAGGAGATGACTATCTGCATCTTGCCAAGGCCAACCTGTGCAAACACAGTCCATAATTGAGAGCGTGATTATAAACAGAGATAGTCCTAGAGAATTGAAATTCAAGGCCCAGTTCCAAATTTATAGCCAAGAGGTGTGTGGAAGTTTTTTTCTGCTTGTGATCCTATTGCAAATACCTCATGTGAAGGTGATGACCGAGTTGTAGGAACTTATTACCCATTCTTCCCCCCTCTGTCTTACCTGTCCCTGTGACCAATGACAATGTCATGAGTACATTGCCTCTGACTTGCCAGCACATGAACATGCACTAATGGTTGGACTCTAATGTGTTAAATATTCTCCTCTGGACCCAATCCTTTCAGTGCTGTCCCATTAAAGTATAGTATTTTGTAAGTACAATCTGTGTCTCACTGTCTCCTCTGATGTTTATCATAATTCAGGTAGCTTTTACTTTGTGGAGATAAGTGTTTCATGAATGACCCTGGGTTTGGTTTTGAGTAGAGGAGAATCATCTTGTGGTTTGTGGTCTGCGGGGAGAGGATGTCCATAGACCAATCTGGACTAAGTATAGATTACATGCTTTCTAATACTATGAGGAATGACCATCAGTGACCTAGATTGTCCTCTCTAACTTTATAGCCCTTTATGTAGTTCATGGAGAGAGGTTTTTTTCCAAAGTGCATTCAAGTGTATTTCAGACTGAGAGAGCATCTAGAATTCTTTAAGGAAAGGAGTTTCAGTTATCTTAATAGTTAAAGGAATTTTAAAAGGCGGGGAGAAAGCACTTACTGACATACACAGCAAAAGAAATACAGGAAGAATACCAGTGGCAATATTAATGGGGCTAGGAGGAATCTAATCTAAGCCTTTTAGGTGGAGAGTGCTGAGTCTTTCTTGCATTTATCAGTGAAAATCAGAAGTAACTCCCCCAAAGTCAGTAGATTTATGCCAGCATAGCCCAAGGAAGCAGACTGCCTGGAACCACTGCTAATTTGAACACAGACCAATATAAGTCTGTGGGAATAAATCTTACATAGTGGGTATTAAAGTGAAGTGTTTTTGTCAGCCTGACCTGTTCCAAATGTCAAAGTCTGAAGTATACTACAAACTGGGGAGATCTGTTGCAAGAGAGGAGAAAAAAAAACCAAAAAACCAAACCCAAACAATGTGCCTGAAAGTATTCCTATTGAAATCAGTAGTGCTTTTGGCATTGGCTTCAAGCGTTGCAGGATTCAGTGCATAGGAGACTATGATAACAGGAATTCCAGAAGGGAAAGTTAATAACTCACCAGTTAAAGAAGGTACTGAGCTGAGTCCCAACATGCTTACCCCAAGATCACAAGCACCACTGAACAAATACTGAATGAGAGTACTGAAACTTCAGGCAAAGTTTCTTCCCATTTAACACTGAAGGCAAATGTCCTAACTGTAGGATTGATGGTTTCTCCATGCATCACCAGGCTTGTGGAACTTTGGAGCGGAGAGGTGAAAGGTGGGGCTGGATGGTGTATGGACACAGATACCCGTTCCTCACATTCTTGTTTAGGGTTGCAATGAGGAAATGCAGAGTTGTTCCCATCTCAGAGATGAAGTCATTCCTACAGAACAACTTCGTGACCTTGGGATCTAATCCATCATCCAGCAAAAATAGAGAGAAATGTTCCATGTGACTACAATGGCAGATGAATGAGACTCATGGAGAGACAGTCTTGTGAACATATGCTCTTTACCTGAGCTAAGAAACTGGGTGTTGTGTACCTCTGATTAAATTCAGGATCATCTCTCTTTTCAGTACAAAAACCTAAATTCAATTTATTTGTGCACTCAGCAGGGTTAGTAACTTTGCAACCCCAATAGGCCTGGGAAAAACTAATAAGATTTGATTCATTTATCACTGTAGCCTTGGATTTAAATGCCACAGTCACCAACTTTCTCCCAAGGGGCAATAAAAATCTTCAGATACCCATATCAACATGCTGTCTGCATGACTCTGTTTATAAAGAAATCCTGTTGTCACACACTGATCAATAAGAGGCAGGTATGCCTTAGATTTCCAATTATTGTGAATCCACTTAGAATTCAATGCAATAGCAGCAATCACATGGAATTCATTAGAGGATTTGCAAGGATGGCTTATGTAGTTCCACAGCAATTCCCTTGTAATTCAGCACTAATTAAGCATTATTTCATGCAGGAAATAATGAGCTGTGGAAACACTGTTAGTGCCAAATAATGGAATAAAGGTGTGTTTACATCTTATAAACACTCCATGAATGTTCAAAGAGGTTAGAGCAGGTCTTGACTTTTTTACCCCAGGGAAGAGAAAGCATCCTAGAGGGGTCATCTTGCTTAACTCAGCTGAGTATACCCTAAATAAATATTGAATTAGAGAGGGACATACTGGAAATTGGAAAATCACTCTGACTTTGCACATTTGAAATGTCAGTGGTTTAATTATTAGATTGTTTCCAAGTCGGTGCCATTCCTGAGAAGGGTTTGCTGGATAGCCAAGGCTCAGAGTAATTGAGTTGGGGTAGCAGACCTCATTGTTATTTATAGCAGGCAATAAGATTTGAAACTTTTCATTTGAAGAGAAGTTTTGACACAAGACTTAGAGAAGTTATTTTCCTACTTTATTTAGGACCAGATTTCTAGGTGTTCAACAACAACAATTTTCCCAGACCCCAGTGCACTGTGGAGATCCCAACTTTCCTTCTGTATTATATCATATTCCAGTTGGGGCTTGAATCTAGAATGGGATGAAAAGAAGCTACTCCCTGTTTCATAGGGACATTGCCATAATCCTTTCCTCTCTAACAGTGCCTGAGAAGGATGGGATCATGTTCGAAGCCATGCAGATCTGCTTCCAAAGAGCAGATGTCAGGAAAGCTCCTGGGATGTCTCTTCAGTCCATTGCTGAGATTGTCCAGGAGAGGCTGGGTACCACAGCATGGCATACTCTGACATGTCTTCTTACCCCACTGATGTGGTGTGGTGGGATTTCAATGTTCACACCCCAGCAATATTGGCTTTAGATCACAAATTAGACCCTTAGAAAACAATTGTATCTGAACAGCTCAATTAGAAATCAGTTCATCAGACATCTAAGTCTATTGGATGGCACTATGGCATGCAAATACTTGCTATCAATATTTTCTCCTTAACCATGAAAGACTTAGTCATTAACAGAGGTTCTTCAGAAAGGGGGTTTGTTTTATTTTACTTTGAAAGATCAACAAAATTCCCCAAACTCCAACTATTTTGAAAAATGAGGATACTGGTCTGTGGTGGGGGGCAGGGGGCGGGGAGGGAGGTGAAAGGTGAGGGGGGATGGGAATCAGTTGAACAAAAGACATTAACGTGAAAAAAATAGAAAGCCCACAATATAATTTCCAAAAGATGTACTTTGCTATCCTGAAAAATTACCTTAAGCATAGCTGTTACAATTATGTAAAATGTCTTCTTGTTGCCTTTATTGTAAAGAAAGAGCTCATATCTGACGGGAAAATCTACCAAGACTCTCAGTGGTTGTAGTGTGACTCAGTGGCCAGATGCTTTCTGAGGCTCATCTATGAGGAAGGATGTGTTAGGAAGAGACCCTGGCATTACCATATTGCATGAAAATTCCCTTAATTACATTCTGTTCAGTATCTGGAAATGGACCTTCTGAATTTTGTTCATGGAGAAACAGATAAATCACATTATGACGGATAGTAACTTGTCTCCTAGTGCTCTCCATGGGACCAGAGAAGGGACAGAGGGACAGACGTGTTGGACATATCAAACCAGAGCTGGATGAAGGCTTTTCAGTATTAAGCTGGATTTTGGTGCACAAGGACAAGGGAGAAATAAGTGTACTGTCCCTATGCTCCCTGAAGTGCTGCTGGCTGGAGACAGGTGAGGTGTGGGTGGAGGACAGCTCGCTTCCCCCCTGGTCCCCTGGACTCTGCCTGGCAGTATTTGTTGGAAGCCACCACAGAAGGGGGGCAGCTGCTTGCAAAGGGAAGTCACAAATCTTGCTTGGTCCTGAGGTGCTGAAAATAATAACACCTAGGAGAACAGGTATTTGGATGCAGTTTTCTGCCTGCTGTTCTTGTTGTTTATGGCCCTTGATGGCCATGCAGATGCCCATCATTCCCAAGCAGCCACTGCAGGATGAGGAAACCCTCTCAGAGAAACACAGGCTGAGAAAGCTTCCTCTCACAGTGGAACCTCTGAACTTTCTCCATTGCATGGTTTTCTGGAACAGATGATTAAATATTATAGCTCCCGACATCTCCATGACAGGGTGACAAGGTCAGGGAAAGGAGGAGCTTGTTTCACAAGTCCCATTTTTACGATGGGGGAAGCAAGCACTGTGTCAGTCCTTCAATCAAGCTGGCATTTGCCCTAACCTGTACTGACTTGTGAGACCTCTTCATTTCCTCCTCTGACTCTCCTCAGTCTCACAGCTCTGGAATTCAATATACGAGAAACAGGAATGTAAAAAAGCTTGGAAGCCTAAGCTAATCAGGTGTTGTCAGGTGGGAGCTTTGTGACACATCATGAGCAAGGGTTCTATTTTTCTCATTCTTCTGGAAATGCTGTTTGGTTTGAATTCAAAATGCAGGTCAAGTTAAAGAGGCAGGACTTGCTATTGGAACTCTTCCTCTAGCAACTTCCCCTTTGCTGTCAAAGGGAACCCTCTGCTCTACAAATGCTTCTAAGACCAAAAGCAAACTCTTGCAAGTCCAAGCTGCTGATGGCTAATTGCTTGGTTGTTGTGTTTTGTTTCTGCTGTAGCTGTGGTTGTTTCATCTAGATTTTTTCCACCCCTTTCTCTTCAAAGCAGTAACTTTCCTCAACAGATCTAGCTTCAAACAAAAGAAGATGCTGTGGCTTTAATGAAAATTTAAAAGTCAATGAGACACACACAAAAAAGAGACATGACCCAGGATGAGCTCAGTCCAATGAATAAATTCAAACCATTTAGTGAATGTTTGGAAAGATCAGAAGGGCACCTCTGCTTGCAGCATTTTAACAAGCCTCCATGAATTAGCAAGAGGCCTGAAAAATGAGTGGCAGTGGTGGGGAGTAATTCAGTTGTGATCACTTGAGGGTGATGAATGAGGAAGTGACATAGTCTGTGCAGAGACAAGTCATCTTTTCTAAAACAATTGTATTTAGCTCTCATGGCTGGAGATTTATATTACAATGATTGCAATGCTGGTAATTGTTGAAACAGTCCCGGCTTTTGGGGGGAATGTCAGAAACACAAGGCTGAAGAAGGAGCAATGTAAAGACCCAAAGAGATTTTCTCAAAACACTGAAATATTCCTAGGCACTGGATATTGCTGTATGAGAGGTTGATAAATTTGTCTTTAGCCTGGGAGATTGAGCATGGTTTAAAAGGGCTGAGAAAAAATGTCTTCAAAGCACGTTTTAAGGTAGATGGAGGATGAATTAAGATTAATGAGAGCCTTACAAGTGGGCTGAAACTAGCAGTCCTGATATAAGAACAGTGATAAAAGCCAGCAAGACCAGCCTCAGAATGTGAATTACTTGCTTTATTCAGTGCCCCTTGTGGTTACGTCTAAGCCATTTGTGTGTGGATGCATGTATGTACAACTGACCTCCATTTTATGTTAACCATGCACAAAATCTCAGTGACCATCAAGACAAAAGGAAGAGAACATCCTTAAATCCCAAGATGCAAGACTTTTTTCTTCTTTCTCTCCTCCCTCAACTGTAAATAAAAATGCTGATTGTATCCTGTTAATAGTTAAATGTGCTATAAGCTAAATAGACCTAACAAGGAAGTTTTCAAACATGAAACCTGGTAGGAGTTTAATGACATCTTACAGTACACCCATCCTGCAATATAATCATTAAAATTTTCAAGTGTAAAAACGAATGACAAAATATTACCCCAGAGCACCTTACTGTATAAATGCAACAATAAAGCTGCTAAAAGATTTCTCTGGATATTTACTTCCAGATCTGAAATCATATCGATTTGGCTTCGTCTCCTGAAGGGCATGGGTTCATAGTTTTATGGAGAATGCAAGATTAGAAAGATTCACCTTACATGAGAGGTTTCCAGGTCTGCACTGCAAATTGGAACAGAATTATTAAAAAGAGAGCGGCCAGAAATGACTGAAATTGTCTTGGAAACACTGAGATTTGTGATTTTTTTTAAAAAAAGCATGCTAGAAAGAAGTGGATTCCACACTGAGTATCCACACTTTTTTACACCATTCCTAAAATTGCACAGATCCAGGACATTTGCTGCTTGGAGAAATTTCATGAGAGGAGAGATCTCATAGCTGAAAGATCCTTAATGCAAAAGCCATTCATCATGAAGATAAAAGTAAAAAAAACTCCATACAAATGTATGTAAATATATTCAGATATTTGTGAACACTAAATCCTAAACTCCAAGGGGATGTCAGTATATGAGACATTGACACTGTGGCCTGCCTGAGGTTGGAAATGGGATAAACCCATGGATTGCAGCAGCTGGTGGGGACAGATGACACCGGAAGAGGAAGTAAAAAACCATTTGCTGAAGGTCTTGATGATACAGTGTCTGCATGTTCGCTCCCTGACACCTTTTTCAACTATCAGCTACTTAGAGGACAGGTGTGCTGCAAACACTTGTATCTTCACTGTGAGGAGTGCTTGCATGCAGCATGTTTAAAAAAATTATGTAATCATTATGCCACTCTCACAGTATCCAGAAATTGGGACTGAGTGAAATCCATAGCCCTTGCAAAAGGAGATGCCTGACTTTTGTGTCCTTGGACACAACTATTCTACATAATTTCTGGGCAAGTGAACAGGACTTTGAAGGCAAAGGAACTACTTACTTTCTTTAGAATACATCAGCCCAGGTAATAGCAGATGGCATGTCTGGAACTGGGACATGGTTCAAAACATGAATGACTTCTTTGTATTATAGCATATTCCCCTTTATGCCTCTTTTGTAGTGAAAAATCCATAACTGTAATTTATATTAACTTTGATATTGTGTTACACCAGCAGCATAATGTAAAGGGGCCCCAATGAAGCTCAAACACAACTTGTTGAGCAGGAACTGGGCCTAAAGAGATTTTCTGATTAATAAAAGAACTATTTAGCATTGAACAATTTGAGGCTGGCTAATCGTTGCCATTATGCTCAGTATTTGAATATGAAATTGTCAGGAAATAACTATGTGACTTTGGATTTCATTATCTTTAGGCAAAATATTCCTTCAAGAAAAATAGTCTTTCTAGAATTTTTCCTTGCCTTTCAAAGCAGTGGAAAAACAGTTCTTAGAGGGAGAGAGAATGTTTTTCATACACAAATACAAGCAAGTTCTGGATTAAAAGATGGATAACAACCTTGTTATTTTTGATTTTTGTTTTTAAAATAAGAAGTAACACCGTGCCAAGATTTGTGGGTTTCCTACAGGTACCCATACATTTCCATAGTTCATAAACACAATCTTCCTTGTGCATGGCACCTTGGTAGAATTTTTTCAGTTGTTATGAGGTGTTTTGATTATTTTGCAGTGTTGTAATGCAATAATTCCTTATTGCATTCACATTATATTTTCCATAAAATTTAGAAGAAAATCACAAATGTCTTATTCCCAACACTATTCTGTCAAATGTGTAATAACATTTGAACAAAGCATGAGAAAAAACCTTAAATTTGCCCAACAGAGAATCTTGAAACCAGGTAAGAATATGCATAAGGCATTATATTGACAAAGACTACAGAGTTGCTTTGCACCCTGCCCTGAGCAAATACCAGATAGTAGCTGTCCCCACCCAAGAATAAGATAGTAGATGCATCTTTGCCCAGCACGTTTCCGCTTTTTTCAAGAAATGAGTTTTATCAGGCAGCTATTTACTAGGAAGAGTAGATCACTGTTGGAATGGGACCTTGGAGGCAAAGCAATGACCCAGTAATCACAAGGCTACTGATCCCCATTTCCTTTGGTTTCCTGCCTGGTTGTTTTATTCTTTTATGCAGCATGGACGATTTTCCTGGCTGTCTCTCTGTATTACCTGGAGGATTTAGGAAACGGAGAGACTGATTCCTCAAAAGAAGTGTTTGAAACTAAGGCACCTGAAAGAAAGTCCACCTTGTTTTGTCTTGGAATGGAGGCATTCACACGCACACTTGCAGAAGTGGTCTAAGATATGAATCTCTGGGAGAAAGAAAACACCTCCCAGTACAGCTGACTCAGGTAGATAAAAACTGAAAAAAGTTGAGACATCTTTGAACTCTGCAGTTTCTGTTAGGTAGATCAGATGTTGTTAACTCTCCTGCACTCACCAGCTTGTCTGGTACCTGTTCATAGCACTAATTTCCCTGTAGCACGTAGTGATTACCCACCTCTCTTGGAGAAGGAAGAATACACACATAAACAGTGGCTATTAGCTGCCCACCCTCTTGGCCTGCCTGTAGGTCTCTATAGCTCACATCACCCAGCTCCTGGTGGTGGTCGCATCCTGCTCTGTGGTAAATACCATCAACTCTGGGGGGCCAAGCAGGACAATACAAAGTAGAAGGGATTAGCTCGATTAAGTAAAGCCTTTGATAATTTAACTCCTGTAATTAAATACTAATTAAGTGATATTTATCTGCTATTGCATGTCGAGTTATGAAAGCAGGCTAACCAGCCCTGTATCTTCTCTTGGTGCTTTTCTTCTTCATGCTTGGAATGCTACAGCAATGAAGGCAGAGAGAGATCGCTCTGCTGCTGTTAGATGTGTGGCAAGTACCAACATAAATACTGCTGGGTTTATCAAGTCCAGTCCTCTACAAACACGTTCAATAGATGAGTACTGCAGAAAGCTTTCTATAACACAGCCTTCAACCCCAGGTTCTAGTATAGGTTGGGGAATGATCTATTAGAGAGCACTGTAGGGGAAAGGGGTCTGGGAGTCCTGGTGGACAGCAGGATGACCATGAGCCGGCACTGTGCCCTTGTGGCCAGGAAGGCCAATGGCATCCTGGGGTGCATTAGAAGGGGTGTGGTTAGCAGGTCAAGAGAGGTTCTCCTCCCCCTCTACTCTGCCCTGGTGAGGCCGCATCTGGAATATTGTGTCCAGTTCTGGGCCCCACAGTTCAAGAAGGACAGGGAACTGCTGGAGAGAGTCCAGCACAGAGCCACCAAGATGATTAAGGGAGAAGAACATCTCCCTTCTGAGGAAAGGCTGAGGGAGCTGGGTCTCTTTAGCTTGGAGAAGAGGAGACTGAGGGGTGACCTCATTAATGTTTATAAATATGTAAAGGGTGAATGTCATGAGGATGGAGCCAGACTCTTCTCGGTGACAACCAATGATAAGACAAGGGGCAATGGGTACAAACTGGAACACAGGAGGCTCCACTTAAACTTGAGAAGAAACTTCTTTACAGCAAGAGTGACAGAGCCCTGGAACAGGCTGCCCAGGGAGGTTGTGGAGTCTCCTTCTCTGGAGACATTCAAAACTCGCCTGGATGCCTTCCTCTGTGATCTCATTTAGGTTCCTGCTCTGGCAGGGGGATTGGACTAGATGATCTTTCGAGGTCCCTTCCAATCCCTAACATTCTGTAATTCACCATCACCTCAAAAATTAAAGTAGCAAGACCCATGTGTCTCCTCCCTGTGTCAGTTAGCATACTGGAACACATGGGTGATATCCTACCTACAAGGACTGAGAAACCTTGCTGCACTGCAGCCTCACTATCTGCTCGTCTCCCCTTCTTACAAATATGTATCCAGGTTGAGTGACAGGCAGGAGAATAAAGATAAACTCTCCAGCCATGTAGGACAGCATTTTAGCCATCAGGTAATTTGAAAAGAGCCCTCACATGCTCATCTTTTAGAGTAATTCTACTAATATAAATCTCATTTTTAAACCAGCTTGCCTTTAAAAATGACTGCACCTGAGACATGCTTTCATTCATTTTGAAATAGATTCTTCTCCAATTTATGAAATTAGTGTAAAGCCTTTTGTATGTAGAGCCCAACTCAATTAGCTCCCTCGAATGGCTATTTTCCACTTGATCTAAGCTACACTCTGAGGTTAGAGCCACAGAGCTCTCCAGCACCATAATAATAGGCCAATTTTGGCATAATTCCTTTTAGATTTGATCACTCCTTCCTTCAACCATTAGCACATACTTTTTCTAAGTTAAATGCTGTTTCATGTTCTCCAGCTTCTTCAAGTCCTTTTGTACGCTTTTTTTTTGTCCTCTTTGGTGTTTCTGACACCTCCTAGTGAAGTGTCAATTGCAAGTTTAATGAACACATCCTCTACCTTCTTATTTCACATGACTAATGAAAATACTGAATAAACCCAGAGCCAGTGTCAGCCCTTTGGTATCCTGGGTCCTTCCACTGACCAGATCTGACTTCATAGATGATTATACATGTAGTGTTTCATTTAAATCCCTTAGACACTCTTTTGATCTTGTAACAAAATATACATCTATATCAATTTTTTTTTTTGCTTAGGTAAAATCACTGTAGGCTTTGACTTTGGGTTTTAGCCCAGATCTGCCACTTGAGTATGTGGATTGGAATTAACTCCATCCACAAACATTGAGCAGAGAATCCCTTGGTTGCAAATAAATCCCCAACCGATATAAAACAGGCAGGAGGAGACACTACCTCAGCCACCTCTACTGCATGGGGGTCCAAGGAGGGAGAGTGGAGAGGAATGTAGAATGTTTAGTGGATCTCTCTCCTGTATTTCCTCAGCTGGCACAGAATAAGGATATATGCATCAATCACATAGCTCTATCTGGCCAAAACAGTGTCATTTTCTCACTCCTTCAAACTTCTCCTGAAAATATCTTCTTTTTCCTATTGCCTCTGATTAATTTGTTTAAACCTTTTGAAATACTGTGTTAAGAATACAGTAAATAACAAAGTATCTTAATACATAATAATTACCTATTTACTCAGTTATCTACTTGAATGTACAACTACTGTGAGTTTAATATGTTTGGCTTAATAGCCAAGGGCTTTATAATTTTGCAGGTAAAATGTTTTCTGGAACTCATTCAGTTATTCTATAAGTTGAACTGACAGATGGAAGTTAGTAGCAGGGGAAACTGAGAGAAGAGACCATTGAATATTTTTTTACACTCTGTTAAGTATGCATACCTGTGAAATGTATGTGTTTAGGGACTGACATTGGAGCTTGTGTTTTGGGAGGGACTTGCCTCCCCTGGTTGGTTTACCTCAAGAAGATGATAAATTCAATCTGCCTCAACAACTCGCATTCAAATGGGAGGAAACCTCCTATGGTGCTGATCTTCCATTGACCAGAAGTCTCATTTTGAGCCAGCTGATGCAGAGAGGGAGGAATACCCCAGTTGTGGTGCAGTTTGTAGTTGTCTCTAGATGAACAATTCCTCAGGTAACTTCTAAGTAAGTGACTCATTTCCCAGCTTGCAGATGCCTGATCTTGGCTCTTTCCTAAGGCTGCCTCTTCATTATGTTTACCAAGGAATGTTTAAGAAACCTCTAACAAAAGACTGGAGGTTTAAATTAAAGTCTAAGGTTTAGAGACTTGCCTTACAAGTGCCTATACCTCAAAAGCAAGCAACAGAAAGGTAAGAGTTATTGCTTTACAGAAGCCCCACAAAGTGACTCCAAATAAATTATTTTGCCAGATTGTCTCACAAACCAACATCTGCATAGCAGTGGTTCAAACACACATCCCAGGTAATCACATGAATTTAAATTTCTCTATGAAAAGAGGTTATTCTAATCCTGTTTTATGTTACTTTTTCTTCCCAAGGTCCTCATCACACAAAACTCCCCACCTCAGGAGCTTGGATAGGAAGAGATGAAGCCCCAAATCTCTTGTGGTACTTATTTTGCACAATACTATACAGCTCCTACATTTCTGTGATTTGCATTCCCTGTGAAGCAGCCAAATGAATAAACATTAAAGGTGGAGACGGAGTGCACTGAAAGAGCAATATTCTTGTTAAAGGAGCTCTGTCTTTCAAAAATCAATGAGATAATATCCTTTTAAAGCTATTTCCAACTGTCATCTCTCCTGATTTGTCTCTCCAGGAGCTGGAAGTTTTGGGGAGATTGATGACAGATTTAACAACAGAAAGGTTCACCTTATTTCGATCTGCTACGGTTAATGTCTTCTAATGCTTTGCCCATGCTGTGAAACCAGACAAGAGGCCATCTCAATGCTTTTATTTTTTCAGGTGAAGCACTGAATAACTACAACTTTCTGGATTATTATGAGGGGGGAGCGATTATGCAGCTGACAGAAAGTCAATGGCATCATGGAAAAGCGTAACATCTCCAGCAGGCTTGGCATCACTTTCTCCCAGCTAGCAGGGAGCAGCTTGGGCTCACCTCGCTAGCCTGGTCACGAGAGCTGAAGCCCTCCTCTTGCTTAGTCCTTCTGGAAGAGCTGGCCAGGATGTGTTCATATCATTACAGATGCACAGAGGCACCTTGCTGGCTTCTTAGGGCTTCAGCTTCACAAGCCATCATAGGAATAATAGTCCTTACAGGACCATTTCTAAATGAGTTGTGAAAATAGATTAGGTATATTCAGTTCAGGCAAAAAGCATTTTTTGATAGGCTTTGGGCAAACAATCTGTTCCTTTGATACATCTTACTACTGAGTTTCAAAGAAATCAAATTGATGAAGCTGTGAAGAAAGCAATTTGTTAAAAATTAAGTCTTTTTCTTTGGAGATTCAAGTTGAAAGAACATCTCTGTGGACTATGCCTAATCAGAACCTTTGAACACTATCAGGCATGCCCCATTAGGGTTGCCAGCCTTCCAAAACAAATTACTTACAGTAATCCCTCTCCTGATGTATGCAGTAAAAGACAATAGTGCAGCTCGACAGCACTGTCATTGCCTGAGATTTATAGTGTGCAGCTGAGCAAACTTCAATTTATACTTTATATCACAAAGTGGCCGTGAACCTCACTTCAAGACAAACAGTGTTAAAACTATCAGACTTACTTAACATAACTGGCCAGGTTCTCAGCTGGTATGAACTGAAGCAGCTTTATTGGCTTTAGCAGAGCTGTGCTGATTTACACCTGATGAGAATCCAGCATTTCCCTCCTCCTCCCAGTTTGTAAACTTCTAAAACAATCCCCAACACAAAGGACTGTGAATGGAATAAGCAGCAGTGAAAAGAGTAAATTGTCCCGGCATTCAGTTGCGTTGCATTTATTACATTCATTAAGTTGTTTTGGTGAGATTCCTCAACGGGTGTAAATAGCATAATCCTACTGAAAGTAACATGGTAACTCCATCCATTCAATCCAATTTTTGCTGTGCATCTCTGTGTGTTTAAGCTCATTCCTTAAACAATTATTTTCTTTACACACTGAGCATGATCTTGTTTAATCCGTTCTGTGACCAGCCATTTGGATCGTCACAAAGGCTTCATAATGTCATTAAAACACTCAATTGGATCATAAAATAATTCTGGAGTAAATGAAGCACAGTAACTGAAATTATTCAGTAACTTGCAACTGTGGAAATGTAGTAAGGAGACTGTGTATTTGATGGTAATTGGAGTGCAGTTTGGATAATCGCATTTCATAATAAAGTGTCAGCAATGTTGTATGCCTTACAGCTCAGAAAAGGAATGATGCCTGTGGTATGAATTATGATAAGTACAAATCTAGCTAGGTTACAAGGTCCTTCACAAAGCTCAGCTGAAGTGGCTGGAGGGAGCAGCGGAGCACCCACAGGAACCAGGAATTCATAGAATGGTTAGGGTTGGAAGGGACCTTAAAGATCATCTAGTTCCAACCCCTCTGCCATCAGCAGGGACACCTTCCACTAGACCAGGTTGCTCAAAGTCTCATCCAGCCTGGTCTTCAACACTTCCAGGGAGAGGGCATCCACAACTTCCTTGGGTTCCAGTGTCTCACCACTCTCACAGTGAAGAATTTCTTCCTAATATCTAATCTAAACCTACCCTCTTCTGGTTTAGAGCCATTTCCCCTTGTTCTATCAGTTCAGCCATACCAAAGGGCTGCTGACACCTTGCAAAATTGGTGCAGGTCTGGTGAGGCCTGAGGATGCTACTCAACCTGTTAAGTAGCTGAAGGTTAAAGCTTTCTTCCCCAAGAATGTTTGGAACAGACCTAAGTTCAAGAGTTATTCCAGGTACCTGGATGACCCATATTCTGCCCGTGCCTCAAGCACAGTTTCTGCTTGTGGATCAGACTCTTTTATAGAGCTTGCACCCTGAATTTGAACTGAATGCATCTCACCTCTGAGGCAGTCTTTATTCAGACAGAAGAAAAACTTTCTCTCTTTGAAGATGGATTGAAGTGGACTTGGACCTCATTACTCCTCCATGGCACTCTCAGAAAGAGAATTCTGAATCCAGTAAACTATCTTTGTTGTTTCTATACATTTAAAGCAATTACCTTAATATTTTCTGGCCTTAGCAACAGTGCTCTCTAATGTTCTTATCTTGCTAGATTCTTCATTCCCTGTTCCCTCCTCTGCCTCTTCCCTCCAAAAGGAAGATCACCTTTGAGGAAAAGGTCTGTCTCTTCACTTGAGGCATCAGTGAATATAAACAGTCTGCAAAGCATGTCACATGTGGCCTTACCAGTTTCTCTTCCCAAACTTAATTTTAAACTCAATTTTGGTTTAGAGAGATGAGTTTAGATGGTAGAAAAGATGCCACTGAAAGCTTTTTAGAGGTTTTTGTAGGAATGCTTTTGGGACGGAGAACAGTGAGAATGTGTCATCTTCCAGAAAAAAAAAATTTCAAGTGTGAATAAAATCCTACTGGTCTGTAGAGTTTCTGTCTTCCTAGAAGTAGCAACATTTCTCAAACCAGTAGCACCAGAAAACATCACTCAGTCTTCCTTCCCATTACAATTTGTATCATGCTCTTGTTCATGTTCACTTATGCACCTCTGTAGCATTCAATAGTTCATCCGTTGAACCCACAATGACCTGATCTGCTCTTGCACCTTGTATGTAGATACTTATATTGCAAACTGCCTACCTGTGTAGGTATTGCCCGACTTCATTGCAAATGAGTGTTTCATTTGCCATGAAGAGAGCTGCATTCAGCAAATTTTCCATACATGTGAAAGTTATATTGCAAATAAAAAAATGCTTCAGGTGACATTTTGCAAAACCCTTGAATTTGGACTAATTTGACGACTGTCAAAACCAAAAAGAGTTTGCCACCAATGCCATACACATGAAAGTTAACCAAAATCTTACACTTTTTAACATGACAGTCCCTGAAATGTATATTTTTTGCACAATATCTTTCAAAGTAAGTATTCTTACTTTTCTTTGGAGGAAAAAATTCTTCCTTTTATCTCTCTCCTTTGAAGGAATAACATTATATTTATAATAAAGTTTGCTGTCATAAGTTAATTGAGGCAATAAGTCTTTGCAATCTTTTTGTTGTGCTGGCCTCTAAAGCAGTGCCATTTTTCTCTCCCTTTTTTTAAAAAATACAGCTAGATTGGATGTTGAAATGACAATTCTGTTCTCTGCCTGTGCATATTTGTATTTTTCCTTTATGATGCTTGCACTGAGGTAAAAAGAAGTGGAAAGATTATAAATATGACAATAGCACTAGCATACTTTTCCCAATATATTCCTGTTCCCTTTCAATGAAAGGCTTTTTGGAATTCAGAGAGAGAGTTGTAATGAGGTAGATGCTGATGTGGATGCTAAGATAATTTAGGGTAAAGATTGCATTGGGTCTGGCTGAGGTAGAGTTAATTTTCCCCACCTCAGCCCTCATAGTGCTGTGTTTTGTATTAGTAGCCAGAAGGGTGTTGATAACACACCAGTGTTTTGGTGAATGGTGAGCAGTGCTCACATAGCATCAAGGCTGTCTCTCCAATATTCCACCACCCCCCTGGTAAGCTGGGGGTGGGGAAGGTCTTGGGAGGGGACACAGCCAAGACAGCTGACCCAAACTGACCACAGGGGTATTCCATACCATATGACCTCTGCTCAGAAATAAAAACAAGGAGAAGGGAAGGGGAAGGGAGGCCATTCGTAGAATCATAGAATGGTTAGGTTTTGAAGGGACCTTAAAGATCTGGGGTATCCACACTGCATAGAAAACCCTGCTTCCTGGGAAGTGACCAAACATCGCCTGTTGATGGGAAGTAGTGAATAAATATTTTGCTCTATTGATTCTGCGTGCACAACTTTGCTTTGCTTCTATTAAACTGCCTTTTGTCTTGACCCACGAGTTTGGGGTTTTTGTTCCATCTTATTTTCTCCCCTCTCCATCCTGATGGGGAGGGGGGTGATAGAATGGCTTGGTGAGCACCTGGCATTCAGGCAAGGTCAACCCACCACAAAGTCCAAGTGAAGGCATGGTGCCCTGTGCTCCTGTTGAGCTAAGGTGGGAGCTAATTGTGCATAGTGTATTGAAGGGGGAACTCAGGACTTTGCAGGTTTGAGTATATATATGCTGAAGGCAATCATGGTAAGTTCCTATCCTTCTGACCCTTACCATCACTCTTGACCTCTTGACCTCTTGACCTTGTTAACATCTCCATTCCTTTTGCTGCTACTGTCTAAATTAAAATAGGCCCTGATGTCTCAGTTTCCACTGCTGTTGAAAACCAAACCAAAGTTTGAAGGGTTGCATGCAAAATATTAAAGATAAGATGGAAACCTTGAGAAAATTATGTTAAGATACAGAACATATTACACAAATTTAGGCTACATTTTCTTCCAAATCTCTTGGACGTTCAGGTGACTATTGGTATAAGTCTTAGGATTTGATTACTGATTGCAGCAGAACAAATAGCAGTAGGAGTCTTTTCAATGCAAGTGACTAGAGGCAAAAATCTAATGCCCTCAACAGATAAATATATTGGACAAATTGTATTCATTTCTTTAATTCATGAGATAACAAATCTAAATGATTAATGATCCCTCCAAACAACAGAACAATGGGATGGCTATCAATGTTTATCCACACCCTGCAAACATACAAAACTCTTGCACATTAGAAAAGCCAGTAGTGCCTAAACTGATGGTTGCCTATTCAAGACATCTCATTTATTACAGTAGATGTGATGCAGGCAAATAAAAGAATGACCAGAGGAGTCTGCTAGGTGGAGAATAGGAGGATAATGAGGTCAGATAAAATGTCTGGGTCTCATTAATCCCAAAGAGCTAAGAGCACTTTCCGTGGCAGTTCAACAAAGATGGTGAAGCACGATAAACAACGAATCCACACTGACAGTAGTGTTTCCTGGTAACCTGAACCTACAGAAATTTCCATCTTGTCTTTGTAAGTTGCCGAGCAAAGCACAAGGGCACTTTGTGCCAAGGTAGTACACCTGCAGGAAGAGGCTCAGTTTTCTGCACAAATTTGGGCTGGAATAAGTGAGGTGCTGGATTCTCCCTGTCCACGTGCTGTTCTATACTCCACCAATATGAAACAACACAAAGACTAGAAATGTGTGGAGATGCTGCTTTTAAACCAGCAGGGCCAAAACCAATAGTGAAATTCTAATAATAATATTGATACTAGGATGGAATAACTACAATCAAAACCAGCTACAGGCAGCTCCTCATTCCCAATAATTTCTCCTTTCCTTCAACAATTACCACGTCTGAGGATTCCTTCTCTTGACTGTCCTATCCTTATCTTACAGACATCCTTAGCTACCTTTTAGAAATTACTTGCCTAATATTTCACCTTTGTCTTTGTCCAGTCTTTTGTAAATATGGAAAACAACTGATTCCTACACCTTTCAGAATAATACTTCATATTGTGACAAGTTGTTACACACTTTCTGTTTCCATTATCTCACTATAGGCCTCATATTTCTCTTTTCTTGACTGAAAAACCAAGATCTGATTATTTTCCTATAGGGATGATGGTTTTTTAATCTGCTTGTGATTTTTGTCATTCGTCTGTTGTGTTTTTTACATGCAGCACCCAGACTAGGCTGGTAAGATATTACCAGTGCTGAGTAAAAATAGGCATCTACTATTCCTCCAGGATTTCCACTTTGCTGCTAATTTTCAGTTTTGTGATCCACTAAAATCTTCAGTTTCTTTACTGCCATACCATGCGCTAGTCAAGACATTTTCCATTTTCTAATTTTCCTTCCGAAATACAGCATCTGTATTAAATTTAATCTTATTGATTTCAGGTCATTTATCTAATTGATTGTGATCATTTTGAAGTCTAATCCTGTCTTCAAAAATTCTCATGAGATTTCCAGTAAGATGTCATCCACAAATTTTATATGTGTACTCTCCATTCCATGATCCAAGTCATTTATACAAATATTGAATAACAATGGACAGAGGACAGGTTCCTATGGGGCTCGCATGATGTGACCTTCCAGTTTGACAGCAGACTATTGATAACTACTCTTTGCATAAGGTTTTTCAAGCATTTGTGTATCAGCTTTGTAATGATTTTTCTGGCACCCCTTCTCCCTCCCCAGAAGCCCACTGTGCATTATCTACTTCACTGTGACAATTCTCTCTTTAATCACCTGGACTATTGAGACTGCCCTCTGTTGTCAGTGTCTCTTCCTAAGCAGGTAAATATGACTTTTCTTTATTAATACTTTTTTGGACCCTGGCTTCAGACTTAATCACTGTTGCTCTTCCTATTTCTTCTTTCTTTTTAGCATCAGCAGCTGAGGAAGATCCTGGCTTACTGCTCTGCCTCCACTTGTTAAATGGGAGATCCGCATGTTCTTTCTTCTTTCCAGTGACAATATATCCTTCCTTCCCTTCCCAATGTGAGATATCCACCTCTCATAAAGCAGGGTAGTTCCCAGGTTTATTTAATAAATTGGCAGAACTCTGAAGTTTTTTTGCTGGTGACAAGCCACAGTATGGTAGAACTGAAAAACCCACACATCTGTCAAAGTAGATTAAAAAAAAAATGGTTCCATTGATTTTCTTAATCTCTGTGTTATCAGTGACCTCCTGTACATGTTCAGTTAGCCATTGCTCTCATCAAAAGGAGACTGTTTGGAGGATAGATTACAGTTTTCTACAGCAGAAGATTCCTTGGGATCACATAATGAATGCTGTGCAAATCTGCTTTCACCACATGGCCTTGGGAGATGTTTCCCAACAATTCTCCAAGAAAGCAGGAGATATTATTCTGCGTGAAATGGCCACACCAAAGCTTGGAGCTCTCTTCACAAAGACTACTGGATCTGGAATGAGTTTGTGGCTGTCCATTTGCATCTCTTTCACCTTAGACTTCATTGGAACAACTTTCCAAAAGCATGTTTCACAGGTTTTGTAAAATCCCAGGTGCCATCAGCTGGGCATGGCTGCTGTGTGCTCTCCACAGAGCAGAGAAGAAATGGGCAAGACCCCACCGTCCAAGAGAGGATTGCTGAGGTGCACCACACTGCAGAGCCACAGGAAACACGAGAACTGCACTGATTTGCAGCAGCTGGAGATCCAGCCTTGAATCCTAAATGAACTCTTTAGTGTTCACTCGAGGTCTGGATCAGATTCAGTTGCAGCAATGGGCAACATATGTGCATGATGCAGGGATTCGTATTGCCGTGGAGCTACTACTCCATCCTCAGCCACAGGTCATGAGTGAGAAGCTGTGCGGTCCCTGCATGTCTCCGTTCACTGTGTTCCTGCCTCTCATTACTGACAACAGTGATTTGCAACGTTGGACAGAGGTACTGTATCCTAAAGCAGATTCCTCAACACATTTCTGCTCACAAAACACAAACACTTGTAATATACAAGCACAATTAGTGTGTGCGGTTCTGTTTCTGTGTTCCTTGAGAGAGGCTGGGAACACTAATTGGTTCTGGTCTGAATCAGCTTCCTGGTTCAGGGCACACTTATAAAAGGGATTTCAGCTACACATTCAGTGCCAAATGTAACAGATGGTAGTAGGATAGTAAATTACATTAAGGAATACTTGTACAGTTTCTTTACCACTTTTGTAGTTGCAAAACAAACAATTGAGTCGCTCAGGGTAATGGCAGATGCAGTTTTGTGTATGTCTACCATCCTAATAGTTTTATGGAATTATCTCAGAGAATAAAGAAGTAGGTTTAATAACCATGGAAATGATCTGAATAATGCTGGAGCTATCATCATTTCTAGTTTAGAAGTTTATGTTCCTCCATTGCTAAGATTTGTGTTTCCAGTTCCAAGTATTTATATAATAATATCCTGCATATTCTTTTTTTTTTTTCAGAATTTTTCCTCTGATTTACAAAAACATTTCTGCAAACAACTTTCTAGCCAAATCTAAGCAATAAGTGGCATCTCTGGGTATTAGTGCCACCAGGTTGTCATGATGTATTGAATCATTTCCTATTTAGAATAGGGTTTAAACAGTCTTCTACATAGTTTATTTTCCTGCTCTGCCTTTTTTTGTTTAGCAGTTTCCACACCTTCTTTGAAATATTTTTCAGCTATCTGGTATTATAGGTTTGTAGAATAATCCAGGTTGGAAAGGACTCTAGTCCCACCTCCAGCTTGAAGCAGTTAGGTCTGAGATCAGACCAAGTTGCTCAGGGCTTTGTCCAAATGGGTCTTGAAAGCCTTGATGGGCTGAGATGGCCCAACTGCTGTAGACAATTTGCTGCACGGTTTCACTGTTACAATTTTGATTATAATATCAAGTGGAAACCTGTGGTTTGAATTCAACTCTATTCAACATGATTCTATACTCTGCTTAGTATACTGCAAATGAAAATGCCACAATAACAGCCAATATAAAATTTGACAGAGGTTTCAAGAAAAAAAAAATTATCTTCTTGAGTAACAGAGACTGGCTTTTTTTTTTTTTTTTTTTTAGTAATTTGCATTGTGAATAATGAAGTGGATGAGTAAACAGATGTGTACGTACATGAATATCCCTCAAGTGGTTCTTTGTTTGTGATAGAGGAAGACACTCAGAAGAACCTCCACACATTTGAGATTTATTTTCTGTTCTACCAGGGCAAGATCTAAATTAGAGTTTACATTTTTAAGGGCCCAAATATCTCATTCCATCAGTATATTGATGGTTCTGCAGGCAACTTGAAGAAGTAACCTGTCAGAGAAGAAGAGCTTTGAATATGAAAATGACAGTTATCAACATCATGATAAAAAACAAGAATGGCTTTGTACAATTAAATGCATGAGATAACCATGTAAATAAAAAGGTACAAGTGTAAAAACACATATTATTCATATCACGTTCTGGTGAAATAAGGTTAATTTATCTCCTTTTGTTTTGCTTTGATCTTATTATTAACAGAAAGGTAGGCAAACTGGCTGAACATTTCAATTCCATCTTCTACAGTGATGCTCTCAATCAGGGTAAATTTGGGTTTATAATAACCAAGATTTTATATGACAGAAACACCATCTCTTTGTATTTCCTAGGATTTTAAGTATAAAGGTTAGGTATCTAACTTTTAAACTGGGAGTATATTATTCAGTTGCAGGCAGAGGGGCTGGTCTTTCCTGCAACCATAAATCACAGAAGTCTGGTGGGACGATCATGCATATGATCTAGGTGTGCACTGTCTGTGTCCTTGATATAGAAGGATCAGCTCAGAGCTGGTAGTAATTTACACCAAGTGTTTTCAGGTTTTCAGTAAATACTTGCATGAAAGCTCCATGTTCAGGATCAATCATCTCTACTGGGTAGTCTTGTCCTGCTTCAGGTCATTGTCTTCAGAAAAAGGAGACAGGCAGATTTTTAAAAGGTAGATTTTAACATATTAAGAAACTTCCCAGGGATTTCAAAGGGGATGCCACAGATATATAGGAAGAACATGGCCATCAAATAAAGCTTAGAAGGAAGGTCACTACACTGCTATGTAGAAAACTCTTACAGCAGCCTAAAAATGATCCTTGCCTAGGCTGGTGAATGATTTAGAATAGCAACAGTGATTCTCTTCTAAAAAACTTCCAGCTGTTTTCATATTCAGCCTCGAGTCCTGTCTGGAAATGAAATAGGCTGGTCATGAGGAGGGATGTCCAACACTGGTCACTTCCTCCCTTACTCTGGCTCCTGCAGGTAAACTTAGGAGATGAAGATACTTAATGTGTCCCTGCCTTGCATACAGCTACTCTGAACCAGCTCAAAATTTCACCATTTGTTTTCTAAAAGTGAAGTGCTGAAATACTTGATTTTGGAACCAAATGCCCTGAGAGTGCTCTTGTTTGGAAAGGTGGAAACAGCTGGCTGGAGAGTGTTAGCTGGGTTCACTTCTTCTGTGGTGATGCTTTGCTGCTGCTGCTGCTGCTGCTGCACTAGTGTTTTGTGATCCCATACCCATGGTCCTCTTGGACAAGCTTGTTGTGGTGCTACCACAAAACAAAATGCTTCTACCTGAGTAGAAAACCAAAATACTTTCCTTTTATTTTCTTTTATGGAGAATGTTAATTTTTTTCTGCCTGAGAGAACATGCCTTTTCCTAGGACTGGTTTACTGTCATAACACTGAAAGGGGTGAAACTAAGGTGACAAGGTGTTGAGGGCGTTGGCCAAAGGTATTTGAGAAGCCTCAAGGGTGCTGTAAATTATGCCAGACTCAGCTCGATTCCACGGATTATGTTGCCAGCCCAAATTTGGTGCTTTGGCATTCCATCATTCCCTCTTCCTGGAGGGGACAGGTGTGGTGAGAGTGGGTCTGGTTTTGTCTTTGCTTGGCAAACCAAACAAGGTTTTGCTAGGATAGAGTTAATTTTCTTAGTAATTAGAATAGCTGTGTTTTACTTTCACTGTAAGACTTGTTATGAGAAGAATGCTGATAAAAGCACTAATGTTATTAGTTGCTGCTGGAGCTCAAGGCCACCATGTTTGGCTGGTTCACAGCTGCATTAGGACTGGGAGGGAGGAGCGCAGTGAATAGCAAACCCCAAACTGTCATTTGGATGTGCCAATGAAATATTCCATATCACATCACGTCATGTCAGTATATTAACCAGGGCTGACCAGAAGACGGGGGGATTCTCATGGAGATTGCTTGAGCTCGTGTTTCCTGGGCTTTGGTTTTGGGACTGTCTCTGCTCTAGGATCACTGGCTGGCACAGGCTGGACATCGGTCAGCGGGTGGTGAGCAATTGCATTGTGCCTCACTCATTTGTATATTGTGTTATCACTCGTATTATCATTATCATTTTATTTTAATTAATAAATAGTTTTTATCTCAACCCGTGAGTTTCCTTGCCCTTTTCCTTCCAATTCTCTCCCCTACTTCCGGGCTGAGGGAGGGGAAGGGTGAGAGACCAGACTGTGTTTGGCTGCAAGGTGCAAGCCAAAAGGGTGAATCCACCCAAACCACCACAGCCACCTGAGGAGTTCCTGATGCAAAGAATTTTCCAGTTGACTTTTGCTTGGCTTGCAAAAGCA
>NW_010332566.1:23919-24966 GCF_000700745.2 Antrostomus carolinensis | reverse complement strand
TCCAAGAACAATCCTCTTCCACATAAAGTTACTTTTATAACTTATTTTTCATTTTCATCTATGATAAGTTACTTCTTCCCTTTAATTTCCTTTCCTTTAAATGAGTGTTAACTATTTATCTTTCCCACTTATTGCCATGAATAATGAGCATTCCTAGTTATATTTAATTCTTTATATTCCTTTTCCTTCTTAAGATCCCCACCTGCCCCAAAAGCAGGGCAGAACTCCCCCATTCCAAGAACTTTTTTTTTTTTTTTCAGAATTGTGCATGCATGCTCACAGCAAGTAACAGAGGCAAAGTACCTAACAATTGGTTTTAATGTATTTTATTTTTTAAAATCTATTTTCAGTTTTCCTGTATGAACCAGTGCTTGTAATAAATAAAGCTCATGGTTAATGCTCTGTCTGCAAAGGGGCATTGCCAATTCTGACCTAACAGGAAGTCTGGGAATATTAAGATGTAATTTTCTGGTAAACCAGTTGTTCAGCTGCTCAGGAAAATGTAGACTGCTTCTTGCTGAACAACCATTCCCGCACGTAAGGCACCTAGTGGAAAATCTTGAATATGCATCAAGACTTCACCATACTTCAATAGCTGTTAAAGCTTTCAGTTACTAAATGTACAGAGAAAGAAATGCTGGGAAGATCTCACAGGCTGTTAATGAGCTGCAGGAAAGAAGTGGTTGATTTCAGAACTGAATCAATGCTTAGTCTTGATTGAGTTTCCTTTGAAAAAAAAAACCCATCACAAAAAACCCTGGCACAGCACAATTTCCTTCCTTTGGATGAAAAGGTAACTATGGTGACTGGGCAGAAAGATCAGATGTAATAATTTTACAGCAGAGTAGCATATGTATTCTCCAAGACTATTTGTAGTGGGGGTGAGGGAGTGTCAAGAGACCTTTCATAGTGAATCACCAAATGCAGTGCATCAATGGTCAAAGCTGTTGTTGGAGGACAGATGTGGAACAGTGCTGGGGGCTGTCAGCTTCTACCAGAGGTCGAGAGCTCGAATGCTGCTCAGCCACAGCTCCAACTCACCCTTTG
>NW_010332566.1:7138-23907 GCF_000700745.2 Antrostomus carolinensis | reverse complement strand
CATTCCTGGTTCTATGACAGTGATGCTGCCAGGTTTGGGACAATCTATAGGTTTTGTGTTTACTTGTATTCGCTCAAGGGTGGGGCTTGCTCCCTCTCCATGCTGTGACTTAACACTTTGTCTGGTTCTTCTAATACATATTTTATGACCTGGCTGCTGTGTTTTAATCGGCTGAGCAGCATCTCAAGCACTCGAGCAGGTGGCCTGGTGGCTTTAGAAATACAATTATGATGACTAAAAGCCACATTGCACTTGGCACTGCTCTCCACACTTTTCCCAGAGGTCTGGGATTGGCTTGCCCTGGTGACAGAGCCAACATTCACAATCTCCCTGCCCACCTTCCACAAGTTTGGCAGCCAGAATTCACCTTTCAGTCTCTGCAGATCTGGTATTCCTATATGGGGACAAAACTGATATGAGATTTTAAATTAAAACTAGCGAAACCTACTCAAAACAAGTACAAATTTTGTTCCAGCTTGCACTGACAAGAACCTCATAATAAGAACATGGATATGAACTGGAAACAGACTGAAAACTAAGGTCAGGATGAATAATTCTGTGCTAAACACCATTTTTGGTCTATCCAGTGTGCATTGAACTGTAACTCACTCAAGCTATCACTGTCATTGGAATGGAAAAATAAAACATACTGTGGCTGGGACTATTGTTTTGGTGATAACCCACAGGTTTCTGTGGGTCACAGTGATGCCTTTACTCCTACTTTCAGTATGTTGTTGTCATTACTTTATTTAGAGCTTGCAGATACTCAAGTTACTCAGTTTGCCTATTCAGCAAAACCCTTATATAGCATTCTTAAAATTAAGCACATTTACATCCCACTGTGATAACATAATTAGCTTCATGGGTATTTCAATGTCTGTGTTCTCTGTACAGATCTGTTTCTCTTTCATATCATGATACATACATGAGGTCTTCAGTATGAATTGAGCTAGAATTCTGTGAGGGGCCATCTGTAATCTTGATATTTCCTTTATTTCCAAGTGCTTAATTTTCTCCTTTTTTAGAAAAAAAAATGATAGACCAAGACATTTTTTTGCAAAATAAAATATAAAACACTTTGAAATTGAAATTAATTTTATTACTAAAACCTAGAATATTCTAAGATATGTCTAAATGGAAAAGTTTTATTAATCAATTTTTAAATTATTATTTTCCAGGGAAGAAATGGCAAATAGTTCTATAGGAAAACTCCATTTCAGTGACATGACACTTTTTGTGAAGTATCCATGATCAGCTATAGACACCCTCATGTGGGAGGCTGTTTTGATATCTAGTCAGTAAACACAGAGGATCAGAGGATCTTGAAAAACATGACATTTTATTGATTTCAAGAAAGCTATGAGAGTTTATACAGCCAAAGAGTCCAAATCTTCCTTCAGTTCCTTTAGGCAACCATCATGGTAGCTGAACAACCTCCACTCCAAACCTATTGCTGTCATAACATTTTATGTCACTGCAGACTGAAATATCCAGTGCTCTGCCCAGCTGTGCTTAACCAGAACTCTGCAGGAAGTATTCTGCAAGGCATACGTCCTAAAAGCTGAAGATTTAAAACAAACAGATGTAGGAAGAAGCAAAAAAACCAAAACAAAACCCAAAATTAAAAAAACCCCAAACAATCCCCTGAGGAATCCCAGCAGATTAATATCAGTATGGAACAGGCACAAGACATCAGTGTTCGTGAGATACATGCATCACGCTGCAGACGGAGTCTGAGCACGTTGTTTGCATCAGAATGTAAACCACGTTTTTCCATCCTCCTGGCCTGGTGCATACTGTTGCACAGACATGATTGAGTTATTGACCACACGCTGATATGGCAGGGGCAATTCATTGCAAAGACCTTTTAGCCATCCACCTCATTTACATGCCCTCTTTTAGGAGGCTCAGGTTTGAGCACAGCAACCTGCAAAAGCAGGGCTGCCGGCAGCGTACATAGCAAGCCCATAGCACAGAAGAGAGAGGTCTGCCTGCCAGGCAGCGAGCGTCCGGAATGTGCCCAGCCATATATTTTAATCAATTCCAGCACAAGTGCTCCATGCTTATAAGAGCTTTCAGGCTTGAAGCATTAAGAAAAATCTTACATAGCCCAAGGCTGTTTCTTTAGCCAAAGATGCTTTTCTGCATGAAAAGGTGTTCCCTGCTGCCCTGATCAGTGGTTTAACTGGTGATTCAGGCTCTAATGAAATAAGCAGCCTTCTTATATAGTGTCAGTCCAAGTAGTGACACCAACTGTAAGCAAAACTGCTCAGCATCTGTGGTTTTGCCACCTGTGAGAACTGAGAGAAAAGCACCCAGTACAGCAATAATTGCTCCACAAAGAAGTGATGATAATACACAGATTTGCTACCCAAAAATCTTCTCCATCAGACTGCTTCACCTCTAGCTTTCATGTAGGGATTTGCTTAATCTTTTGTTGATAGAACAACAACAAACAAATCCATTAACATAATAACACCATGATTACTCACCTAATCAGTCTTTAGACTTATCATCATCTAACTAACCTTTCCTACTAGGCAAGTGAGAATTTCTGAACGTTAACTTATACTAAGCTTGCTTGTTTTGAACTAATATTTTATTCCTAATTAGCAGCACAACATTTTCCCCTGCAGAAACCTACTTAATAAAACATTGAATTTTTAATGCTTTTGACTGGAGGAGGTGCAAGCCATGCACATTCCTAAAGATTAACACTCCTCTTTATTTTGCCATTGTTGAAGAACATTATTGGTGTTATGATCACCCTTGTCCTCTTGGATCACACGGAACACAATGAAAACAATTCTATTGCTCTCTGAGACCTTGATTTTACGTAGGGCACTGCTATCTTAGAGCCAAGATGTATAAACTTAATAAAGATGTTACCCTCAGTGATTCATTTATGATAAAAGAGATGCCAACTTCTGTAAATCTGAGATAGCTTTTGGAATGATGACTGAATTATAGAGGTTACATACACAGGCGTAACTGAAGTTAGTAAGTTCCTTATTTGTACTCTGCAAAAATTTGAAGCCTTAGTGAATGTGATTTGTGGGCTGAGCTCATAGTTTGGAAGGTCTGTTTGTGGCTTGGCTGGTGACGTGGTGATACACATTATACAACTTTGACAAGATAAGGCAGAAACAATTTTAATATAGGAGAGAGATTGCTTCACTACTTGTAACTTTCATTGTTCTTTCCTGAGTTCAAATCTTGGCCAGACTGGTAGCAAGAGAAGATTAAAATAGGACATTTGTACCCCAAAGGTTCCTGCATTCCTTCTGTCTGCAAATCCTTTCACTTGCATGTGCAGGCAAAGTTGAATTCACATGCTGGTAGGCACATATACATACAATGTATATTCAGTGTACTCTCTTGTGGGTTTGCATACATCAGCCAATTTTACCTCCTTAGAAACACCAAGCTATGCTGTCATTGATCAGCAGCCTACACAAGTTGAAGGCTTAACGTTAGCTGCAGAGGGAACAAGTACAAACACCTTGATTGAACAAAAAAATCTGTTTTTCCACACATGGAAGTATTATGAAAAAAAAAAAAAAAGAAATATCAAACTAGGGCAAAGTTTAGACAGAAAATAGTTACGTTTTTAAGAAGAACACTTCTAAAACAAATGTCTTCTTCATGATACATGGATTAGTGAGAATTTCACAGAATCACAGAATAATAGGGATTGGAAGGGACCTTAAAAGATCATCTAGTCCAATCCCCCTGCCGGAGCAGGAACCTAAATGAGATTACACAGGACGGCGTCCAGGAGGATCTTGAATGTCTCCAGAGAAGGAGACTCCACAACCTCCCTGGGCAGCCTGTCCCAGGGCTCTGTCACCCTCACCGTAAAGAAGTTTCTTCTCAAGTTTAAGCAGAACCTCCTGTGTTCCAGCTCACACCCATTGCCCCTTGTCCTACCATTGGGCATCACTGAGAAGAGCCTAAAGAACATGGAACTGGAAGGTACTATTTGGGTCATCTAATTCAGTCTTTTGTCTTTAGAAGCAGCCAAAGTATAACATTTAAAGCAGATGGAACTGTAACCCATCCCCATCTGATAACACATTTAGGACAACTAAGACAAATGCCAACGAACAGACCATGCCAGAGAAGATTGATTTGTTACTGCTGTATTTTGTATGTCCTAAAGATAGGATGCTATCTTTCTAAAGCAGTAATCTTTAAAGCTTTCAGAATACTGCTTCTGAGGCCAGGTTAATATTTGGTAGTTATATTAATCTCCTTTATATGGAATGGCAAAAAAAGTCTCTACTGGAGCTAATGAAAGAATAAGATGCTCAGTTACAAAATAGCCTTACAGTGGTAGTCCAGAGCAAGTATGTCCAGCTGGCACCTTTTGGCAGGATTTATCCAATATGATGAACCCAGAAAGCCTCTGGCTCTCAAATCATTTGAAGGACTCCTAACAACCTTAAGAACACTCACTTAGTTTCTCAATCTGTGCCTCACATATGATTCAAACAACTCACAGTCTTGGCACACTGGTCAAGACCCGGTTTTAAACACACCAAAGCTTAAGGGGTAAGAAGATCTGTAGTTCTGCTTTGAGCTATTTGAGTCATGAGAAACTCATTGCAAAATGTGGTGAGCCGAGTTCCGAGTCTCCCAAACATGCTGGATCCAGGACTTCATGCCAGGATTCACTAATTAGTGCTGGGAAGTGTAAGAGGCAGGAGGTGCAAGGACAGAGTGTTTCATGTTAAGCTGGCTTGTTGCATAGCATGATATAAAGCATTGATAAAAACTGCAATGATGAAATACCATCCTGAACTTAAAATGTAAAGAGATATTGGTCTCGCTAGAAACCAGGCAGCTCACTAAATCACGGTGCATCTCTCTCAACTGAAATACAAGCTTGCACAGAGAGAGCAACCACATGTAGCTGTGGTTTTCCAGGCTGAAGACGGGCTTTTTGGCACATGAATTTCTTATGTTGATGCCCTAGGATGTTCTGCAAAAGAAAACACTCCTTCTCCTTTGTATACATAGGAACGAAGGCAGCATATCCTGGTATTTCATTGCCAGGTACCTTTAAGAATAATGGCTGGATCTTAATTGGCATAGCCCAGCATATGTCAGAGTTCCTGATAAACTAAAGCAAAGCCCTGATGAGTCTCACTAATCCACACTTGCAAGTGCTGCTTGATTTTCTCAGCTTCCTTCAGTAATAAAGAAACAGTGAAGAGGAGTAATACAGCTGAGTGGCTCTGGGAAGTTAACGTCAGCAAAGGGAGTGAAAGCAGGGGAATCGGGGACTATTGTGATGTGTTTTTCTCCATGTGGAAGCAGGAATCTCCCGGACTTCAGACTTTTTCCACACCTCTGATACTCTTGGCCTCCATAGAAACCAATGGAAAAGAGTTTATTGATTCAACTGAGTTTCTACACAGTTTGATACCACCCTACTTGTCCCCTTCCTCCTTCCTTCCATGGTCCCTGGTACTCTTGGCCTGATCAGAGACCTTCCATGGTCTTTGATACTCTTGGCCTCCATAGAAACCATTTTTTTTGATTCAACTGAGCTTCTACACAGTTTGATACCACCCTGCTTGTTCCCTTCTTCCTTCCTTCCATGGTCCCCATCCCTCCCCATTGCTTTGGTTCCTGTGACAGATGAGCATGTCTGTTCAGCCGACAAAAAAATCCCCAAAATAATATAGCAGAAAGATGCAGGTTAGAGGCCAAAGAACAGCCTTGATTTTTTCCCCCAGGAAATAGTTTGAATCTTTTCTCTATTAATGGATGTGGAAAGTCTTTCCTCTTCTTAAAATGACTTGGAGGTGAATCTGCATGTAACAGTATATCTGCATACAACATTGATGAGGGATGTTTGGGTACTCAGCCTGCTGACCTTCCAAAAGACTATATAAAAAATACCCTCAATACTTTTACTGAAGAGCTAATATCTTTCATTATATCATCTAATCTAGTAAAATCTCTCTGCAGTGTCTGAAGAGATAATTTTCTATTATCTGCCAGAAACCTTTTAATAAAAGAGAAAAGGAGTGCTGCACAGTTGTTTTATTGGCTGAGGTTCATCCTGCAAACACAGAGAAGTACCACCTAGGGCTCTGACAAACAGGCATCTTTGAAGCACTGAGGTATTGAAGCAGCCCCTGTGGTAGCTCAGTACCCACTTCTGATCATTTTTATTTTACATTATGCTTCAGAAGGAGGTACAACCAGTTTCTCCCCTTCTCTTCATTTATTGTTGGGAATCAGGATGGAATCAGATCACTTGGCTGTGCTGCTGTAATGAAACATTCAAAATGTTATCTGCATTCAGACCTGCCTGCCTCCTTCCTTTCCTTCTGGAAAGGAAATAAGTAATTACTGTACAGTGGGTGCCTCCAAATATCACAGTGAACACTTCCAGATGTAAATCAGCAGGGTGTGTAAATATAAAATTCAGCAAGAAGGAAGGAAGCGAAGATAGTATTCTGCAAGTAGAGGCCAAGGTTTTAAGTGGTATAAACACTTGAAAATTCACTCTTTTGAAAATCTAGCATGCATTTCAGAGCAAAGTTTGAAGTATATGTCCTTGCTGAAACTCCCACTAACTGCAGGAGGGCTGAGATTTCCTCCATAATGTTTTGGTGTATCTGACCCTATCAGGGGTCTGTTAAAGCCACTGCAGTCCTGTCCTGTGCAGCCTCTGGAGACAGGGCAGGTTGCACCTGGGAAGCCTCCTTTGCCTATTTTTCTAATGGAGATTTCTAGCCTTTGCATGCTCAATCTATAGACCTATACACTAAGGGGAGACAGTATTCAGGATACATGCAAATCTTCTACCAGTAAGCTTGCTTTTCTTAATTACTTTCCTTGCACCCTTAGAAATAGCCCATGGACCACAGGGTGAAGCAACTAGAATATGTTAATAGAAAGCAGTAGTTTTTGTGTCTGCAGCCTAGTTCTTCCTCTACCATGCCTGTACTTCTCTGGGGATGACAGATGGCTCCTGATGGAAACTTCCTAGACAGAAAGAATATTTTATGCTCTCTGGTGCTCTGCTTGATATGAAACAATTCATAGCGCTAATGCTCAGCCTGGGTTTTGGCCAGAGCTCCCAGTGCCCCAGGAGACTTCACCACCATAAATGCAGCAAGCTGGCCGGGAGAAGGTTCCTGCTCTCATTTTGTCTTGAAGCTGCTCTTTGTGAAGTCAGAAAAGTGGCAGAAAACATCACTTTGCATTCTATCTGCTTGCAAGTCCTGCACTATCTCTAAGCCTTGATTTCAAATTCTCTTCCCTCTTTTTGGAGGAGAGACAAAAGACTGACTTCACAGATAAGGTTTGCTTGATGAAGCTCCTTTTTGTACATTTTTTTCCTCATTTTCTCTCCCCTTGCCATGATTCTTGTGTTTGCAAAGCAAGTACAGATTTCCCTGGTGGATTTTTTCAACATTACTGTAATAATTGCCTACACTACTAACTATACCAAAAACGATATTATGGAGGTCATTTATTAATTTTTTATGCATGTTAACTGTATAAATAATGATTTGTAAAATTTAGCAGGAGTTATATTAAATTGAGTAGTGGTTAAATCTTGATACTCTTTATATTTCTCGTCTAAAATAATTAAACTTCCCTTTTATGTACAAGACCATGTCCACAAAGATGTAATATGTTTAATATTTTTATAGCAAGTAATTTAAATCAGAATTTCATTAAATTAATTGCAAACTGTAAACTTTATTTAAGATTCTTCAAGTGAACATACAGTTATATGGTAGCAGAGAATTAATACTGTATATCTTTGAAAGGGCATTACCTTGAAATTGTCAGTCAATTTCTCATAATATTCAATGGCAAATCATTATTTAAATGTTAGGTCATACTCCAACACACTTATGCACATGCCAGGAGCTGAGAGACTGTAAATTGCCTTCACGTCAAATAATCTGTGATGGATGGCTGTCTTTGGCTTCCAGAGCCAGCAAAGCTCAGGGACAAGAATGAAAGTGACAAAAGGAGGGAGAAAGGTGTGAAAGAGAATACTGGAAAGGGAGATTTTCAGACATGCATAGAACTGGACCTGAAATACAACCAGAAGCAGGACACAATAAAAAACAAGACATTTTTGTGTTTCTAGTGAAATATTGAAGATATGTATTAATATGTGAATCTGAGAGGGTTGTAGGGGGATTCAAAGTTGTGGACAGAGTTTAGTTTCCTGATGTTGGTGCACTGGAAAAGACAACCACGGTCTCTATACCTTGGAGTGAGCCAGACATGAGCCCCATGCAGACCCCAGGCTGGGAAGCTGCATCTCACCAAGCTGCACTAGTTCACTTGTCTCAGTCCTTGACAATGCGGCTTCTGTAACGTAGAAAAGCACCTGTGTGAAAAGCTGCTCTTGACTATGAGCACACACTTGGGTTTCCCCCAAAATAAATATGGGGCTCTGAAATTGAAGGGGACAGAGAAAAGGGGAGAAGGGCAGGTAATAATGTCAGTATGCAGAATTCATATGAGGTCTCTGTGACATCTCATAAGCAATGTTGGACTCAGAAATTTGGCTTGGCAACTCAAAGTGCTGAGTGTGACACCATTGATGACAACTGAGGTGACTTTCTGTCTCTTGATCTGTACCCTCAGGTTGGCTCTTCCTGGTGTCACATTTTAGATACCAGATCGAACACCTCTGAACACATGTAACTCAGCCTAAACTTTGCTAACAACTCCAGTTTGACATCCTGCCCTCCTAAAATGACCCAGATACAACATCCCTCCTCATTTTCCTTCTCACATTCTTTCACAGGTTGGTTCAGCTGATAAATACAAGGCATCATTTTTGCCCCACAAGTGGCTGCATTGACTGGTGACTTGAAATCATCTTTACTTGTAACTCTCAGTGCCTAAAAGTTTTTTGGCTTGAGTAGTGCTCTCTGAAAGCAGATGTTGTTCAGTAGGAGACCTCTGTGCCTTTCAAGTTTATTTTTTACCCATGCCTTTGCTCGGTCTCTCACACACAGATGAGAGGCTCTGCTGCTTTTCCATGGAAGTCTGGACAAGCTCAAAACAGGGAGGGCTTTTCTGCTCATGTGTCTTTAAAGGTAGAGAACAATAAAAATGTCAAGTTACTGAACAAAGACAAGTCCATCTATTAATATATCTTCTGCAGCAAAGGATGATTATTCTGGATGACCTGAAGCTGAGGCACAAGAACTCCATGCACTAGGATGTATCCACTAATTGAAAGCCTATATGAAAATTTAATAAGAACACACCCAAATACTTTGAAGACCAATAATGTTTATGATCTCATTTAAAATTCAAGCTGGTATCAAACATTTTAAAATTCATTAGACATTTCATGTTAAATCAGATGTTGTTTGAAAGGCAAATGACTGCCTAGCATACTCCTTTATTTGTAAGGAGAAATAATTTCAACCTTAAAATCATTTGATCACAGGGATCAACATTTTTTTTATTCACCTTCAACTCTATAACAAAATGCTTGTGAGCATGCAGAGAGAGCTGTTGAATAAAATAATTGATACATAAAATGTACTGAAATTCCTTCTTCCCAGTGTTCAGCTGCTGCAGTTGGTTAATGAGAAACTACAAATGGGGAGAAAATACATCTCCTTCCTCATGTTCTGGCATTGCACACAAGACTCTTTCCTTCTTTCCCCCAAGGTTAGTGTGGTTGGAATAACATTGTAATTCAAAACAGGTGCAAGCAGTGGTTTGGCAAATTCCTTCCATTTTCAACTCTCAACAATTGGCCCAGTTTCATATGTGCTTAAACTCTGAAATTGTAATTGTAGCCTTATCAGATACTGACACTGGTTATATTTATATACCTGAATACTCAAGAACATCTGCTGTATTGAAATTCATCATTCAAAAGACTTAATTAAAATAATGCTGAATTGGAGACTCAGCATGCATTACCAAAGTTTGTATTTGTTTTGCTAGAATCAATTAAGACTGTGTTCATGAAAACAACTCCTGCAACAAAATCTGTATGTTTAATCCTCATGCTAATCTTCTCAGAATTTGTTGTACTGTTTCAAAGACAGTCGATTGAGGACTTTATTCTCTTTAATAAAACTGCATAACATGTTTTCATTAACTCAACAAGAGGTGAATTAGGATTGATGACTAGCATAAAAACACTGAGAAGAAAATCTGGATTGAGGCATCTTGGTAATAAATAGTAACCTATACTTTAAGTTGACTGAGTGCTTTTTCCAGTTAAGATATTACTGAGTATTAAAAAATGCTCATTAAAAACTAAGTATTAAAAGATGCTTTGCCCTCCGAGCACACATTCTCTATCTTATCTACTATTCTTTCATTGATTTAAGAGATTAAGAAATCTAAGCACAATCAATAGCCTACTCACACATAATCTGATTTATCTCCATCACCAATGGGGCGTCATTTATAATGTTATAGCCTACAACAGCCGCTTGTATTACACGCTGGGCTTGAATTAGAATAGAAACTGTACACGACATTTAGGAGTTGATCGTTACCCTTTCCTTCCTCTAATGAGAAAATGGGTATACATATTTGCTTTCTTGAAATAATCCAACATTTGGAAGCCAACATTTGGAAGCCAACATTTGGAGCTACCATTTGGAAATGAAAATATTCTGCTTTCTTGCAAAATAAATGTTGAGAGGTAGGTTGTGATGCAACTGAGAGGTTCAGGGGAAGGTGGGAAAGATCAGCAAGGTAGACTAGAGTGGGGAACAGAAGACCAATTTGGATTCGTTAGAGGGAAGAGGTGAGAGAAAGGAGAGGGTCTGATCTCACTTATCCCCTTTGGACACAGGACCCTGGTCACATCCCACCCCAAATGTATAAACACCCTCATTCCTCATTTCCAAATGCTGCTGCAAATAACTGCTGATGCACATACAGTCAGTCCTCTGGGACCAACAGTTAGAGCAAAAACTTCAGTAAGCAGCAGGGTTGCTTGTTTTGGGTAGTCTGGGTGACTCTCTGTTCCTGAAACACAGGCAAAGTCTGTTGCTTAGGGCCTCTGCCTCCTTGGCTATGCTGCAAGTGTTTTGCTGCTGGGTTGTGTTGTTACAGATTAAAGCCTCTCTCAGGACAGATAGCAAAACTAATTTCTAATAACGATCAATGATGCAGAAGGCTCCTTTCTGCCCATAAGGTGTCACTGAATGAGAATCAAAAGGAACAAGCCCTCCAGAATCAAGCCTGAAGTAAGATGAAAATTCTACTGTTCTTCATATGATTTCTATGGATTTGGCTTTTGGAAGTGTCTTTTCTGCCAGGAACACATCCAGCAGTACTCTAAGTGGTCAGCGGCAAATGCTAAAGCTGGCTCATTGACATTCAGCTCTCTGGGAATGTACCTGGGGATCACAGAATGTTGTGAGTTGGAAGGGACCCACAAGGATCATTGAGTCCAAATGTGAGGATATGAGAATGAACAGGAGGAAGAGGTGGAAGAGACTTGGCTGAACTGAGAAATAAATGGGACAATCCCTGAGAGAGAAAAGGAGCAGCAGGGGGAAGTGCAGCTTGCCAGTACAGAAAGCATCTCTCATTTAACGGTTGTTTTTCCTGGTTCTGCCTTGGATGGGGGTCATGTCTGAGGTTTGCATTCACAGCAGTGGAGATCTGCTTCACAGACCAGAGAGAAGAATTGCCCTCAGTAGGAAGTGTCTGAGAACCACCGGGAAGGTGGAAATAGGAATAACAAAGTTTAATTGCTAACATTGCAGCAAAGGAGAAGTAATGGCTACCTCTCAGCAGTGGAAATGAATTTAATGAACAACTCATAAAAGACTGCACTTGCCTGCAATTGTCCAGGGAACCATTGCCTGCATGGCTTCCATGGGATGCTTACGTCTGTCAACAAAGTCTTCAAATGAAGAACTTAAAAGCGGGCCACTTACTGGCCTTCACCTTTGAGACTCTAAGGGACCACAAGACTTGGTTCAAAGACTATATCACTTTGCACTTGCCCTCTATAAACCATCAGTTCAGGGCCAGTGACTTGCAGGCAAAATTTTGCCCCTTGGCAAATAAAATTTGATTTATTTTCATTCCTTTTCTCAATTTTGCAACCAAACTGAAGAATCCTTTTCCTGCTGTGGCTATTAGAAGACCGACTCTGATTGCAGGCTGCTTTGTAAGGATTTACTATCTTCAAGGAGGTGAGTAGTTGCATCCCTGTGTGCAGACGATGGCAGTCTCCCAGCAAGGAGGGGAGGAAAGAGCATGAGTGGGCAGAGCAGGGAAAATGAGATAAGTCAATGAAAAGAGGTCTGAGCTGTGAATTTTCGTCTTTACCTAATGTTTCAGAGAATAAGTCAGAAGACTGATGGACAATCACAAATTGTTTGCTTTCTATTATTTAAGTTGACATTCTTAATATCCAATTAAGGTGGTTTCACTCTTGTGGCTTGCAGCCAAACCCAGTCTGCTCTCTCATTTCCACCCCGCCCAGGGAGTAGGGCAGAGAATTGGAAGGAAAAGGGCAAGGAGACTCATGGGTTGAGATTAAAACAATTTACTAATTGAAATAAAATTATAAAAATAATAACATTAATAACAGAATATACAATTGAGTGATGCACAGTGCAGTTGCTCACCACCCACCAACTGATGCCCAGCCTGTGCCAGCCAGTGATCCTGGAGCCCAGACAATCCCAAAACTGAAACCCCAGAAGACTGAGCCCGAGCAATTCCTGAGAGAATCCCCCCATCTTCTGGTCAGCCCTGGTTAATATACTGATATGATATGATATGATATGATATGATATGATATGATATGATATGATATGAAGTATTTCATTGGTACATCCAAATGCCAGTTTGGGGTTTTGCTATTCACCGTGCTTCTTCCTCCCAGTCCTAATGCAGCTGTGAACCAGCCAAACACAGTGGCCTTGAGCTCCAGCAGCAACTAATAACACCAGTACTTTTATCAATGTTCTTCTCATAACAAATCCCATACTGAAACTAAAACACAGCTATTCTAGCTACTAAGAAGAAAATTAACTCTCTCCTAGAAAAACCAGGATGCCCACAAATATACAAAGGCTTTATATTCTAACTCTGAGCCAGACACTGCTGCCCTGAGTAATACAGAGCAGACTGCTTAATCACTCTGCAGTCATGAAAAATCTCTGAGTACCGCTGAGGAAAGAGTCAGCAGAGCAACCTCTGTGTAGGTTTTTCCCCAGACAATTCTGTCCAGGCAAAGTGCATAGAAGAGCACTCAGGCTCTCCCAGGAGATCTGGCAGGTCTCTGGGATTGGGTGTGGAAATGCACCTTTTTGGACTAAAGCCACTCCTGACATGATTAAAATGCTGACAGACAGTAGATCAAGTGGTAGGTCCTGGGTCCAAGCTAAACAGTGGGGATGAAACACCCTTCAGGATGCAGGTGAATTTGTTAAATGAAGGATTCTAATTAGGAAGAGCTTTCGTATTTGGTTTGAATAACATTTGCAAACTCCACTTTAATACACGAGAAATTAGTAGGCATTGGAAATACAAGAACATTAAGAATTTTTTTTTTCACCATTCACAATATTATAAAAATGGTCATACAACAAAAACCTCTCTATAACTTCTCAGTAACTATGGTTGGACCTTGGTATTTTCTATAGTCTTAACAACATGTGATTTATGTCAGTTCTAACAAAGAAGTGTTTTTTTGAGTTCTCCCAGATTCCTTTTGTGAGAGAAACTCAATTCATGTTCCTGATTACAATATTCTTGTAATTCCAGGTACATGAATATAATTAGAGAGTATTTGACAACCTACATCAGACAAGGAATTTATTTACTATTTCCTGGAGTTACCAACAACCATTAGGAGGGGAAGATGCTACATGCTAAAAACAGGTGGAGAACAAGACAATTGCTGCATCTAAATGACAGACACCAGTCCTGTTCTGAAGCAACACATCCACTTACTGGTATCATCATGCATGTTAGTTGTTGTTTACAGTCCAGTTATTCAGTATTTCACCTGAAGCTCCTTCACATTGAATTCCACAGGCAAAACTGTCCACATGAAATGGTATCTCTATATGTTGCAGATTTATGTACCTTTCATTTCCTTGCTCTTTTTTTAATCAGAAGGTACAAAGACTTTACAAAAAAATACTGAGAATAAAATCAGCGAAAAGAGATTTAATTTCAAACTGGCCATTTTATAATATCTGTGGCAAGAAAATGGTTGGATAAATGAGAACATGTTCCAAGCCACTAAAGTGACAAGACTTATTATTCCTGGGGACAAGTGTTTACTCTAGTTGATCTGTTACTTTTAACTTCAGTGTTTGATTGGAGTCCCTGATAACTCATGTTCCCCTAAAATAAGTAGCCTGAAGTTAATAATTTTTCTTTCTGCTAATCTTTCCATTTATAAGAACACCAGACACTTGGCATTTTCCATCACAACTTGCAGTATCAGATTGGAAAAGGATTAAGTCTGTATAGTGATACTATGAAAACACCGTAAAGACAACCTGAAGAAGAAATTAAATAAAAATGTCTTGGGGAATATAAAAATAGATTTCAGCAAGATAAACAATAATAGTATTTTGGAGGATGAGTGGTTTCCTGAGTAAAGCATTAACCTTTCACCTTCAGGGTATCAATAAACAGTGGGATCCTATGACAAGGATTGATTTAAACAACTTTACTCCCTTTCCTTCTAGTCTAAATGGTTGCCTGAAACAAGAGAGCTCCTCAAATGTAGTGCCTTGCAGATACAACATCTCCTTCTGGCAAAAAAACCCCGGGCACTTCAGAGCAGGGTTGAAGGTGAATCATGTTATTATTGACTTTAATTAGCAGTTCCACAAGCTGCAGAGTTCTTTACCTGCAGCTGAATTGCACTTGGAAAGGTGTGAAAGCCCTATTGCCTTTGTAAACATCAAAGGCATTCATTTCTAATCTGATCTTTTTAACTAAGCTCTCCTGCTGATCAGAAAAAGTGAGGGCAAACACCTCTGAGGAAAAAAATGAAGCATATCTGGAATATGAGATTTATTATTTATAATTCTAGATTGATATGTATTTATTATTTAGTTTGTTAGTTCTCTGTGACTTATGCCTATCCTCTTGCACCTAGCTCACAGTCGGTGTTATATAAATAAGTCATTATTGTTAATATTTGATAAGGGTAGCTGAAAGATCACTATGAGCAATGATCAATGCGACTTCCTGATTCCCAATTCTGCTTTGGCTTCCATCACTTATACACTACTGGAATCCCATCTGCTTCTTTGGGATGACTCCTGCCTCACAGCAGAGTAGCAAGGTGAAGATCAAGACATTTCTGTCTAAATGGTCTGGGGAACAATTAATAAACACAGGCTTTGTAAACTCCCACGCATGTGGTATGATATGAAAATATAACTGATCAAGGGTTTGAGCCACAGCAAGTGAAAATGGGAGTAGCTGCTTTGGTGTCAGCAGGGCAAATGCTGGTTTATGCCAGCTGAAGGTCTTTCTAGAGGTTGTTGATGGATTCAGCTCTATAAAAATCACCTTGCAGGACACCTCTTTTCCAAGATGCTTTGTATAGTCTATTGTGCAACCAGAACAGGTTGGCTGGCCAGCGTAATGAGCACCAGAAGCCTTTATTGTCCAAGCCTTGGGAAGGATGAACAGTCTTAAGGCCAGCTAGGAGCATCTCTGGTGTTTGCAGAGCCCTGGAGAACAGCAGCCAGAGGTCCTTCAAGTCAGCAGCCATGCAGTGTTGCCTCCTCACTGACACACGTCCTCATTTGGGAAAACAAGGGGAATGGTAAAGGGACTTTCAGCTCAAACATTTCTCTCTGGCTGACAGCAGCATCACAGAACTACTCACAGATGAAGGTTAGCCAGATCCAAGACTATTTTGCTCATTCTTCCTGCCACATGTTCCCATTTACCCTTGACCCTCCAGCAGCCTATCTAGGTAGCAGATCCTTTTGCCTAGGTAGAAGATGCACATGGCCCAATTTGTCCTTTCTCTTGTGACAGTCAACCTGTACAAAGGGATTCATTATCTGTGACAAAAAGCTGTGTGTCTCCAAACATGACTCTCTGTCAACATTATTTACGTATGAATTGGAGGGAGGCTGTGGGATTTCCTTTAAGAGAAGAGTAGGAGGCATCTAAGAGTCTGTTTGGATCCCAGCTGAGCAGTCCATAACAAATGAAAGACTGCACTGTGTCCTAATCCTTTTGTGCCTTAGTGCCTTTGAGCCTCATCTGCTTTTTATTCTGAACAAAGCCCATACTTTCTCATTTGTCTCCTCTATTTCAGGAGACCTGCTCAGGGCCTTTCCGATTTGTAGGCTGGCCAGAGAAACTGGAAAATTTCCCTGAAGAGAAGGTCCTCTTTGATTTCTTTCATTGCCCTCAGTATGGTTTGTATTTAATTAGAGATGTGGAAATTGTAAAAGCATCTAGCACAATATGGGCAAAGGTCAAAACCACAGCTAAACCAGAAACTTTTCTGACATGTTCCTCTCAAGATATATTCTGAAAAGCAAATATTCCTGGTCTTTGAAGTCCAGCAGGACCCTTCTTGGGCAATTTTTGAAGACCTTTCACCGAGATTAATTTGAACACTGAATGTAAGGTGACCAGCAAAGCAGAAGCAATGAGAATGAAAGAAGCTCTGATTCCTCCTCTGTTCCCTCTGGCTGCTCCATGGCTGAAGATGTTTTGATTAGGTTTTCATTAAGTCTATCATTTTGAGGAGTATTAGCTTTGTCTTCAAATTAAGATAA
>NW_010332566.1:0-7110 GCF_000700745.2 Antrostomus carolinensis | reverse complement strand
TCTAGAACCACGTGGTGTAGAAAGAACAACTGGTCCCCATTTTGGTGGAGTTACTCAGGCTCCCTGTCCTGTAAACTACACCTTGTCAACTGCATTCTCTGTCTCATTTAGGAAGTTATTTATCTAACACTGACCCATATTGCTTACATTAACTCTTCTGGGTGGTTGTGAGCACTCTGCAGACAAGGGGAAGATGGAGTGTCAGTTGTTCGGTAAAGTCCTTTGCACTCAGAGGAGAAAATATGCTTTTGGGAGCTTAATTCTCTGAGCTGTTCACTCAGTTTGCCTGAAGCAATTCCCCAGAGCTGGAAAAAAATGTTTTTCCCTTTCCTACCCTACTTTCTCCTTTTTGTAGATACACGGAGCCTGGGAATCCTCTGGGGTTTGTTCTCCTACGCACACACAACATGCGCCAGTCGCCAAATATCACTGTCTACTAAGCTAACAAGGATTTAAAGTGAGAAGAATCTTTATGTCTATAGAAAATATAATTTTTAGGGTTTGATATTTTCTTTCCTCTTTTCTCTTCCTTCTTTTCTTTTTATTTTTTAATTTTTCCTACTTTCGCCCACCTCCCCTCCAGTTTCCAATGATCCTTGCACTTGATTCAATTCCTAGGACTGAAACCTTGATCTTACTAAATTCACTAGGAGGAATTTCCCTCTTCTTTGACATAAAAGATTTCATACATTCTACAAATTAGTCAAAGAAAGAATACAGGATATATGTTTTACTCCCTGGCTCTGCTCAGGACATACCCTATCATCATTTCCTTGAATGTAATTTCACTGAAGGCAATAGGAGTTTTGCACGGATCTGAGTCCTTGTTGAATGGGTAAATACCACCTATTTGTTCATAAGTTGTTTGATGTGAGAGAGGAAAAGCTCATTTTAGGGGAAAACAATGACATGACACATCCTGCTTTTGCTAGCCAGGTCATTGTATGCATTTTACACGACAAGGAGAGACCCTGTAAACCAGCAGGTCAAGGAAAGATGCCCTCTGTTTCCTCACTGTATAATAACACCATTCAAAGTGAAAGATCGGTGATGGGTGTATTTGCATTTAAAACTCACTTTCAGAGAGAACCATTATGTTGTATGAACCATGTTACATTAAACAGTGCACACAAGCGTTAAGCAGGTGTTTGTAGAATGCCTCAGCAAGTAACCTGCACCACGAGCCTTCATCTTCTTTGTTGAAGCTGACAGCTGTGGCTAAAGGAGTAGCGCATTTCACGATGCCCATAGCTGTGCTCCTTCAAGTTACAGAATCAGACAGCATTAGAATGTGAACCCAAGTTGCAGAAGCAGTAGGATGCGGTGACTGATAACTCCAAAGAGGGCCCATATGGCAGGATGGCTGTACTTATAAATATTTCAAATGTCAATTCACAAGGCTACAATCATCCCAAGCTGTTTGCGTTATTCTGAATAATTGCTAGCAAACTATAACAAAATATTTGTTATACTAGAATAACACATATAAATTTAACTGCTATATACACCAAGCTTTCTCTAGATAATATATTTTATCAGCTTAATAAAAACAACAGAGGCAGCATGGTTGCAGGGAATTTGTAAATACTTACCTTGGGAAAACCTTTCATGTATACCTTTTCTGCTGAAGAGACTGTAGAACTTCATGTCTTTTCCCCAGTGAGGACAGGCTAGTGTGACAGCAAGTCAAGATCAAGGTAATCAGGGCATGCTAAAGCATTATTAATTTCATTTTCCTCCATTAGCATTTGCACATGTGCTTATTTGATTTTATTGGCTGTCATCTGTAATTACTAATGCACAGCCTTGTGGATGCAGTGACAGAATGCAGGGAGTATGATGCTTTCCACATTGATGTCTTTGAAGCATGTTGGGTGTTTTGTGCAGCTCTAAGTCCTGGGATGAGATGAGCCACACTGAAAGAGGAACAGTTCACAAACAGCAATTTCCACAAAGGCACTGGAGGGGGTAAGCAGAATCAACTGGAGCTCCCCAAAAGGGTTTGCTGCTCTGTTGCTGATAATGGGCTTATTTCGTCTTCCCCTGTTATGGTGCGCTCATGGAAAGCTTAAGCAACTTGTGATTGATTTACATAATTTAATACTCCTTCCCCTCAGTTTGGAAATGAAAATAGAAGAGGATTTTTGGGGTCATATGGTATCCATGGCATTTTGAAACAGACTTTAATAAATTCTTACATTTCAGTTGCTTGTTATGACCTCTAAACTGCTGACACTTCTATAAAAATTTCAGTACTGTTCCAGGAAGAGAAGACACAGAGTTGCACATGCAGCCAGCAAAATTAAGACCCATTCATGTGATAATCCTTCTTGCACAACTCTGAATATAATCCTAGTAATCATGGACAAAGAGGAAGGTATTTATATCTTGTCAAACTTCCATGGCTATTTCCCTGTCTTCTGACAACTAAAGGTCCAGAAAGTCACTGACTTACAAATGTGGAACAAAATCTTATGGCAAGAAGAACTGATGTTCCTCACTGTGCTGAGGATAAAAAGGCCAGCTAAAGGCTAAACTGTCCACAGCTCTGAATATGGTTTAATATTTCTGCATGGCTTGCAAAGTTTTGCATATTGAGCATAGGACCTGCTCTTAACATCCCATCCTCTCAGTTCCTTCCAGTTGTCCTCACATGTACCAGCAAGGTTTATCTCTAGATTTGTGAGTGGGCCTGAACCCTGGCTTAAAGGAGAAGTAGAGGCACTGTGCAACACCATAGCCTTTCTCCATCCAAAACCTTAAAATACAGTCAGCAGACTTCTGTCGTGTAGCCCAGTGCCTCACATATTGTCCTGGTTTTAGCTGGGATAGAACTAATTTTATTTTTAGTAGCTAGAACGTCATTGTGTTTTGGTTTCAGCATGAGATTTGGTATGAGAAGAATGTTGATAATATACTGATGTTTTTAGTTGCTGTTAAGAAATCAAGGACTTTCCAATTTGCCATGTTTTGCTAGTCTGCAGGTGCAGAAGGAGCTGGGGGGAACACAGTAATATTAACAGGTACAATTTGGCATTTGGATATGCCAATGAGATATTCCATATAATATAATGTTCAGTATATAAATTAGTGTTGGCCTAATGCTCTCTCTCTCTTGTGGGACTGTGATTTTGGTTTTGGGATTTTCAGTCCTCTGGGATCACTAGCCAGGAATGGGCTGGGCATTGGTCAATGAGTGGTGAGCAATTGCTCTGTGTATCACTCATTCGTATATTCTATTCTTACTATTATTATAATTATTATTGTCATGATTATTTTTATTTCATTTTATTTAATTTCACTTATTAAATTGTTTTTATCCCAACCTACAAGTTTCCTTACCTTTAACCTTCCAATTCCCTCTCCTATTTCCCGGGGCTGGGGAGAGTGAGCAAGCAGCTGTACAGTGTTTGGCTGCTGACTGAATTAAACCATGACACATGTGAGAACTGCAGGACTATGTGAGGTCAAAAACCTACTCTTGAGAGGAAAGGTTCATGCAAAGCAAGAAGTAACCAGATAAGCAACTGCAGCCTCATGGCAAGATAAAACTGCCATCCTAAGAAAAAAGGCTCTGGTGCCAGACATAGGAGAGTTCAGAGGAGCCTGGTGTAGCATGCTTAGCAAAGGGTAGTGTGGGAGTAATCCCAGCCTGCTTGTTTTTCTAGTTATTCAAGGATCCTTTGTGCAATGTTCAGAAAGGACCAGAGGCTCTGCTAACAGAGCGTGCTGTTGCTCTTCCCATGACAGATGCAAGAGTTCACAGAATGAATAACATATGTTCAGCTTCACCAAGGGACAGCAGAAAAGCATTTCACATGTCGCACTCTCCCTTTCTCTCTCTCTCTCTCTCTCTTGGGCCACCTTGCACTGCTGGTATCACTGACCTCTGCCTACTTCATGGTCACAAATGTGTCTGAGTTGCCTGGCTGCACTGCCAAGATCAGCTCAATGGAGACAGTTCTCCTGAAAGTGTTGGTCAGCTTGAGCTTGCAGAAGTGTGTGGTTTGCAGCCCTCTTAGCTTGCATGTGGCTGCTTGAGGCACAATGCCTAGTTTAAAATTCCCTCTATGAAAGGAAACATTGCCACCTAGGTCTCTGCCTCTATTTAATTTTTTTCCCATCTCATCTGACCACATCTTGCTTTGTGCAATTCAAAATGCTCAGTCTCATGATAGCACAGGGCTTTCAGAGTTACACCATGACTTGAGATGTTCTATATGTCAGTTATAACCCATCTGCTCTGTATAATCTTGTTTGAATGTCTTTGCACTGTGAAATATGCCAAAATAAAAATGACCCATTAGAAAGTAGGTAACATTAAGAAGGTGTACAAGGTAGAGGACCAGAAGAACCTAAAGGAGAAGGCCCAGGAACATGCATGTTCTCTATGCTTGGGCACCAGGATAGCCAGACATAAGGCTAATGGTAGTTCGTACCACTTTTGATCTCCTCAGTCATCCTGTGGAAAGTCTTTTCCACCACCACCAAGAACAATGTGTGGGCCAATCAGCACAAAGCGAAACCTGGACTGCCCTGAGTGGAGAAATGAGCAGTAAGAAGAGTATTTGAGATCTCCAATAAGGAGAATCCAACAACATCTTGAAAGCCAATAATCCTGGAAAATACAGGAGATAAGCATACATAGGCAAAATCCCATATACCCTGGAAGTCTGTAAAACCTAAAAAGAGAGGTGGAAACCCACCATTAGCCTTTTGCTGGCCAGGTTAGGCTTAAAAGAAAGGACAGTGGAGGTGACCAGTTTGAGAGTAATACTGGCCAAGAAGGTTATTAAGGATGTACAAAACATGAAAAACTGTAGGTCCTGGTTATCTTCTTAATGAATTCCCAGGGGTGATCAAAGCTGATTATCCCACACCTGGTCAAAAGAAGGATTCCACAGAGCACTGAGGAAAGCTGTCTGACCCTGATTCCCAGCCCACAGGTCCTGAACAAGTAAGAGATATTGGCAAGCAGATGTCAGTCATGACTGGAAGAGGGTTTTGTGACTATCCCTATGGTAATTCACTGTCAGATGGGCTAACACTTGCTAACATATCAGTGTACAGCTGGCGATCTAGTGTCTCCTAATTTTTCTCAGTTGGGCAGCTGATCTGTAAGCTGGGACCTGAATGGGATGTTTCATATGGCAGGAACAAAATGGTAGCACTGGCACTTTAAGACTTGCTCTAAACCTGCTCACTAACTCCTGAGTTGCAATGAGCAACAACCTCAGTACAGCAGGGTCTGCTTTCTTACTCTGTGCTCTGTAAATGCAAGCCAAGAAGTGATGTGGATTTCACATCAAGAACTTTTTCACATTTAACAACTGTGAAGGCTAAAAACTCGGCACAAAATGCTAAACATTCCTCAGACGAGCCAGTGAATTAGTTAGGCATGTGGATGAATCAGTAGATGGGACTTTGAAACCAAACCTTACTTGTGAGCTGAGCTGGAGGGGGTCGAGTGAGCACTTAAACCTGCAAATCCAGAATGCATTCCCTGTACCAGAGGTCACATATGTGCTAGACCACCCTCATCGTCTTGGATGACAGCAATTGAAAGGCAGCCAAGGAATAGATCATCCAGTGCATGCAACAGCCTTTTGTACTCAGGAAGAAAGATCACAGGCCTTGAATTGATAGTACTTGGCAACTTTTTCCCCTCTCTGGAGGTGATGCACCACAGAGGCTTGCTGACCTCAGGGACAGGATGATACATCAGGTTCCTGGTTCCCCTTTCCAGAGCATGGGAAACTGTGGTTGGAACCAGAATTAAGGAAAAGGAGAGGTACTGTGATTGCTGCTAACTCATCTCAGCTCCCACGGTGCTCCAGCCACAAGGAAATTACAAAGATGGTCTCAAAAAGCAGATATTTATTGTCCTCAAAAGTGGGTAACCTGAGAAAATTTCACCAGTGGGCAAAAACTACAGAATCTACAGAATCAGGGATGCCAGGGAGATCAATTCACAGGCTGCTCAGTCAGCAGTAACTGGATCAAGGAATACCAAGGAATACTTGGGGTACAATTTTTTGTGATGCTGAATATATAAGTAACTACATATATCATCTGCAGTGTGTAGTTGGGTTGGAGCCAAGAGAATAAAAAGCAAAACTACAGACAATGAGCACTCAAGAGACTGGCTACCACAGCCAGTTGGTTGCTCCCAAAAGTACGGAGTCCATCATGGGGGAGGACAGAGGAGGTAGTAATGGATGATGCATCTTGAAACCCACTTTAGAAGTGAGAGCAATGAGCCATTTTTCTTAAAGATGGTTGATGTGACATTCTGTTATAAGTGAAAATTATCCGTACTTTTTGTGGTGACCTTAGGAAAAGGTAAAAACAAGACTTGACAGCACAAGTTGAAGACACGACATCCATTTAACCATTACATATTTTAATTTCCTAATTAAGGCAAGTGTTACATGGCACATGGTTGTGCTGGCATTTGGTAGCCAGAGAATAACAGTGAGTGACTCGTCTCCAATGCCCAGTCTGCAACAGCCAAGGTGAAAAGGTAACCATCAAGACTGTGGCCTGTCTTTACAGGAGAAAGTAATTAGTGAGCCAAGGGAATGATGCTTTGTTTTCTCTTCTCAGCACCAGTAGTGTTTTCTGGCCTTCATGATGCATAAGAACTGGCAGAAGCATGACAGATGGTGGTACACACAAACTGATTTTTCAGATAACTTCCTTGAAGTTAGGATGGATGAGGATAGAGTTGTCTAGAAGCAGGAAAAAGAGGCAAGGAGGCTTCTAGAGGGATTTACAGTGAATGTAAAGTGACAGCATTTCCTAAGTCTGTAACTGTTTGGCTATGTAAGGCAAGCTAAGGGAAAGGTGGATGAGGGCTTTGGGATTTAAAGCAATGCCCTTTGGATGTACACCTAGCCTGGAGCAGCTGGCTAAAACACAACCATGTAATCTGGGAAACTGCCTAGTTGGATTTGCCAGACAAGATAGTAGAGATTTAAGACAGTTGCATATGTATGTCTACAGTGCAAAAACCAGATCTTTGGAAGTATAGACATGACTCTTAAAACACTAGTAAAAGCGAAAATTGAAAAAAATGTTGTTATTCCACTAGGTTCTGTGCTCTATGGA
>NW_010332565.1:16880-17376 GCF_000700745.2 Antrostomus carolinensis | reverse complement strand
ATTTAGCAGGTAAAATGCAGTGAAAAAGCTTTAATACAAATGCTGAGTGAGTTCCTTAGAGGGTAAGCAGTTAATTAAATTAAATGTTTCAACTTTGAAAAAAAAAAAATATTTGTATAAAAGTCACAGAACTTTATCATCTCTAGAATGCAAAGGGCCAGAAGCTGAGCTTTAAAGTATTATCACCACTGTCATCCTCACTAGCTTTCATGTTTTCTCTTAATGGGAAGAGCTGTCTCTTTCTGTCAATCAGGATCTGTCAGCACAACGTTATTATGTCTATGTTATTATTCAGAAACTTCTTTTCCAGTGGTAACTGCTTTTTACCAACCTCAGTTACATAAAATAATTGTACTGCGGCAGCAATGCAGTGCTTGAAGGGGGGTGAGGTGGAGGGCTTCTTTTTCGTGGTATCTAGCCTAGATTTAACTGAGAGTTCAAAAAGTTGATCTGAAGCATTGTTTAGTTTCTATTTGCATAGAAAAAGCAGAAAGAG
>NW_010332565.1:0-16856 GCF_000700745.2 Antrostomus carolinensis | reverse complement strand
AAAAAAACAGCAAAAGGGATAAATCTGGAATAAATGTAGTAAAATGGAAGGAAATAAAAAACGAGAGAGAAAAGCAGAGAGCATAATCCATAAAACACAAAAATTACTGAGCTCATGGGCCTTTGGTGATTATGAGAGATATTAATGTGAAACACACGAAAAATATTCAAATTCCTTTATAGTTGACCCTAAGTGATTTTTTTTTTCAGCTTAACTCATCAAAACACAGAGAATCCCTTGGGTTTTTTTTATGCTCTTTGCATCTCTTATAGTGAAATAATTCAGTTTTAAAATACAATTTTATCTTAAAAAAGGAAATTCAAGTGTATAATTTCTAAAATTTCACATTGCATCACTAAAATTCACTATTTGTGACAAGCTCTATTCAATCTTAACTTGCATTTTTGGAGGATAAAGAGATAGAAGCCTTTTTTTTTTTTTTTTTTTTTTTTAACTCCATGCTTTATTCTAATCCTTGTTCAGGGATTAATAAAAAGTTCCCTTTTTGGATATCAGAGATCAAGGGGCAATATGGTTTTCAAAAGGCCACTGCTTCTTCAGCAGTGAAATGTGCATCATGAATGCCTGAGGCTTTGATGATATACTCCAATGTGGTGACTGTTAAAGCTGAGTTGGAGCTTAGGCAGGAGCATGAAGTAATTTGTCACTACTGTAGTTCATTAAAAGAGCACTTATCCCTTTATATATATGCATTATGATACATTCTTAAAGCTCTTTTCCATGCTTTGGCAGAGCTTCCTGGCTGGGAAAAGGGTACTAAGGTCCCTTTCAAAGAATGGTCCAGTAAGTAGATTCTTTCTTCCTTGCCTTGTGCTTCTCTTTTTGAAGACATTAACTAAATCCTACAGACTGCACTTGAATTTTTCATATTCTCAGCCTTCTTAGACTGGCAGTTCTTCCATTTAACAACATTTTAGGAATGGGATTTTACTTGTTGAATATGATATAAGAGAAGAAATAAATAAATTGAAACATCAATAACCATATGAAAAAATTGAGAAGCTCTGTAAGTAGACATTGCTTCAGAGCTTGCATGGATGCTCTTTGTGGTAATCTCAAAGCACTGAAAATTCATAGCATAAATAAAAACGAGTTTTACAGATGAGTAACCAACTTTTAATAAATTCATGGTAGCATAAAGAAGAAATAAAATTAAATTAACCCCCAAGTAGTTAAAAATCAAAACCCATGACTCTGGTGGTGTTTTTTATAAAGGCAGCTGTGTAATAGTGTATCTGCACTTAGTACGATACCTACCATTACTGTGTTCCGGCATCCTGGATAATCACAGAATCATAGAATAGAATCACAGAGTGGTTTGGGTTGGAAGGGACCTTTAAAGGTCATCTAGTCCAAACTCCCTGCTGTGAGTAGGGACATCTTCAACTAGATCAGGTTGCTCAAAGACCCATCCAACCTGACCTTGAATGTTTCCAGCGATGGGGCTTCTGCCACCTCTCTGGGTAACTTGTGCCAGTGTTTCACCACCCTCATAAAAAATTTCTTCCTTATATCTAGTCTAAATCTGACCTCTTTTAGTTTAGAACCAATACTCTTTGTCTTACCACTACAGGCCCTCTTAAAAAGTCTGTCCTCATATTTCTAAAAGGCACCCTTTAAGGATTGAAAAGCTGCAATAAGGTCTCCCTGGACCCTTCTCTTCTCCAGGCTGAACAACCCCAACCAACAGCACATCAAGCATTGCACTTCAGGTTAACTCCATGCAAAGTTTGCATTTGGTTTGTTTTGCTGCAGCTTCTCACAGAAACTGTGATTCCAGCCATGTGAGTGAAAACAATAGCAGGAGCTGTAGAAAACAAGACAGAAGGAGAGGCAAACGAGATAGAATGAGAGGAAATGGCCTCCAGTTGTGCCAGGGAAGGCTTAGAGGTTTACCCGCATGCTGTCTCAATCTCAGCTCCAAAGTCCTTGAAGCAGGACATATTCTGAGTATGACGAGGGTGTAGAGAGGTGGGAGTTGGTCTCTTCTCTCAGGTAACAAACAATAGAACAAGAGGAAATGGCCTCAAGTTGCACCAGAGGAGGTTTAGATTGGATATGAGGAAAAACTTCTTCACTGAAAGGGTTGTCAAGCATTGGAACAGGCTGCCCAGGGAAGTGGTGGAGTAATTTTCTCTGGTGTTATTTAGAAGATGGGTAGACGAGGTGCTTAAGGAAATGATTTAGAGGTGGAATTGGTAATGTTAGGCTAATTGTTGGACCCAGTGATCTTAAAGGTCTTTTCCAACCACTATGTTTCTGTGATTCTGTGAAAAGCCGTTGATGGACAGAGGCTTTTGAAGATCTTCTGTCAGTACAACGTGGAAAAATGGAAACCAAACTGCTCAAGGATGCTCAGCACTCTTCATTAGACTTTGAAAATTACAGAATAAAAGGAAATAACAGCGTAACAGAATAACAAGTGCTGTTCCATCTTAATGATTGAAATGGCTACTGTCTAGCCATAGGAAATCATAGAAAAAAGGTGTATTTACAAATAATAATGTTAAGCTTTTTTTATTGTGATGCTGCTCATTTCCACTTTTATTTTATTTTAAAAGCTTGTATGGTTTTGCCAAGCTGACACTTAGAAGTAGTGTTGGGTTTAACATAACATTAAACATGTTATACCTGAAAAGACATTTTATTTTTAAAACAGCAAGAACTGGAAGAGTAACTTGTGTACTCTGCCTTTGAACTTTTGTGTTCAGTCTAACAGCATGATACTCATTTATTTTTTTTCTTAAAGAGATAAAAAAGAAATCTGATAGCTAGGTTAACTGCTGTGATAGAGATTGGAGAGAATAGAGCTCTATCTGCGAGGCTGAGATTGCCACTTTCTTTAACTTTGGCAAAATTCATCCTTCATAGACTTTAGCCAAGGCAACGGTGGGAGTGGTCCACAGTAGGATACTATATTACACAGCAATCACACCATCAATGTGCTGGGCAAGGCAGCATCTACTGCACATTGTGGAAAAAAAAAATGCCATGATTGCTGTTATGAGAAGACAGTGTGAGCCTTCCTGCCTTTCCTAGGGAGGTGAACAGAAGGCATGTAATCATATCCCCAGTGTGAGTGCTGTGACATTACAAAGTATTCAGATAAAAAGGTATCTTTGTTTTAAGTACCTTTCCTAAAGACATAATGGCATCCAAGATCCCTTAAAACCATGGGAAAGGGTTTTGTTTTCTTGGAGAAAGTGATGCCTTCCTATAAGAAGGCAATAAACTGTAGAGGACTTGGTGCCAGCTACAAGGAACTCCCCATAAGTTCCTGCTATCCATCACAATTATAGCGGGTGTGATGTCATCAAGTGCTAAAGAGGGACAAATAGCCTTGGCTCTACCTTTCCATCACTATGAAGGGGTTAGACTGTGCTACTGGAGTGACTTAATAGAGCTTTTCTCTCTCACACCTTGTGGTTCATCTACTTATCCATTCCTTAATTATAGTAAGGTTATGAGTCTCATGGTCTTGGTCTTAAGGAACAAATTGAAATTACACACACACATATTTAACAATAACATTATTTACTGTAAGCTTGGAAATTTCACAACAGATCATTTTCCTTAGCCATGCCATGCATGCTATGATAGAAAGGATGGTTCAGTTTCTAATTTAGGTTTAGGATTTAAGGGATAAAGTATGTGCTGTACCACAGGCTTTCTGTGTAATGTTGGGAGAGCATTTAGCAGTTCAGGAGTGGTGCATCCATAAACTGAAGGCAATGCTGCTCCTCAGGAGTATTGTAGAGAAAATTAAAAAAAAAATAAAAAATGATAAAAAATATATATATACCATGGCTATGGTACTATAGCTATTACTGTTATTTTCATATATTTATAGTGGATTAGGTCAATGACAGATTTTCTGACCAAAGAACAATAGATATGAAATCAACTGAAATCACAAGAATGTTCTGCTGTCACTGTGTAATGAAATGAATACTTGTACAACCAATGCACAGTCAAATATTAATTTTTGGAATTATTTGGAAGACAGAGGAAAAGAGTAGAAGGATTAAGACTTAGAAACAGTTACAAGACACAGCATTGCTTGCAAAAACTTGAAAAAAGAAAAAGGCTCTGATTTATCCAAAGACAGGTGGCACCATCTAGCATCTAGATACCATTATTAGAGTAAAAGAGAAAGTTATATTAAATGTGTAAAATCAGGATAAATTAATTGAACTTCTGTTCTAGAGGGAGATTAAAATGTTTCAAATCCTCTGGATAGTGATGGCATTTTGAATGAAAGTCATATGATTTCCTCAGTAATGATAGAATCAATGAACTATGCAAAAGTTGCACCGAGACTTGGATACTCCAGGCTTGCTTGTGATAAATAAAGTCTGTCAAGGAAACCAGAGGGAACAAGAAATCTTTGTAAAAATGCTATACTTCTTGGGTCCTCGCTTGGCAAATGTACCAGCATCCTTACTGTTTACCTGAAATGAGAAGAGAAAAAGTATGACCAAATTATTGACTTAATGTCACTAAAAAAAAAAGAAAAAAAAAAAAAAAAAAGGTGTGTTGTGATTATAGGTTGTTCTCTGATAAAAAAAATCCTTAGATCTCGCCTGAGGTCTTTGCACCACTGAAGTAACACCTAGCTTCACTACAACCTGTGTAAATGGAAGTGTGAAGAGGAAATATTGGGTCATTCATCTTTGAAACTGGTAAACACCTGTAATTCCTGAAGGAACTGAAGAAAGTGCAATCTGTTCACATTTAGGACCTCTGAACATTTCCGCTGCAAATGCACCAATATTTTCAATTTGTAGCATAGACCCTGAGGGTCAAATCTCCCTCCAAATTTTCTCTGTAAAGTTTTGATTCTAGGACATCAAATTACTGTGAAAAAAATTTAATCTATCTCTACCAAATGAAAGTAATGCTCATTCCATTCAATGATCAAACCCAGAGAAACAGAACAACAGCAATCTGAAGGCTGAAGAGAATCCCACTGTGTTTATGAAGATAAAACCTCTGAAAAGAGAAAGGTGCAATGACTGCATGACATGGAGCTGGAAAGCTGGGCAATGTCAGCTTGAAAATAATGATCCAGATGAGTCATTCTTAGTTTATTTTTTTGGTTCAAGTAGAGGTGAAGGTAGTCAAAACAGTAGGATTCCCTACAAAATCTATTTATTAGTGGGAAAAAAGATCAATAAATATTACTTAGAGGAAGTTTACATTCTCATCCACAGCTTCAGCCTCTTACTCTCACTGAATACCAGCTTTAAGATGACGAACAATTTAGCTGAAAAAAATCAGAACTGTAGGTTTGAAGAAATCTGTGGAATAAATACTTCAAGATAAATAGAGGCAAACCTGCTACTTCCCTTGACTCCTTAAGTGGGTTTTTTTACCATCAATGCCTCATATCCAAGAACGTAAATGCTGCGGTAATGTTTGTTCACTTACCCTCTCTGGGAAAGGTATCTACCATGGTGAGTCAGAAACTGAATGTGTCTTTCAGAAAGAGTTCCTTGTTCTTTACTAAATGTTGATACATTTTGATTGCATAAAATGAAACAAAAATTCAAATAAAATATTTTTTGTTGTTGTTTTGTCATAGCACAGGAATTGCTGAATTTTCATGAAAGCATAATATTCCAAAGCCTTATCTCTTATTTTTTTTAGAAAACAATATTATTTCAGAAGTTATTCTTTTGGTCCTTGCATTAATATTTTCTTTTCTATTAGAATTATAACAGGGCAGAGCTGTTGTCAAGAGACTAATGCATTAAAATTGCATTCAAAATTCAATATTTTACTGTTCCTGCTTTCAAACTCTAACAACGTCTATACCCAGCACCCTCCTGGTAAAGATATTTTCTTTGATCATTGCAACATTACTGATTTGAGTGATAAATATTACATCAACAGATATTTTTGCTTTTGTTTGCTCAGTATGAGGTTTTAAAAAAAAAAGACAGTTCCTTTAAGGTCAAACACACTTTTTTTGTACTCTGTATTTTGCTTTTTATTTTAGTATATGTTTTCATCACTAAAAAGGATTTTACATCCACTGTAGCAGGAACAGATGGAATTGGAGCACGTTACATTTTTCTGAAAGGAAACACATCTGGAATATAAATGATTTTGGCTTACCAAAAGTAGAAGGAATAATACTTAGTGCCATGATTTTGTATTATAGTAATACAGTTTTTAATAAAGTTGGGGTTTTGGGTTTTTTTTTTTTTGTTTTTTGTTTTTTGTTTTTTTCCCTTTTGTTCAAGTGGAAGCTGTTATTCAGGGCTTCGTGGGGAGATAAAAGGAGTATGGAGTCAAGATTTTCCCTATAATAAAAAATTGACTTACGTTACCTATGGATCCTCTTTGAAGAAATGATAAAAGCAAAGATGTATATTCTAAATAAGGTAGTTCTCCCAGAGAACACTCGGGGTCCACACCTCAGGAGAGCCACATCCCTGTCCTACTTTAGGAACATATATATGATTAGAGTAGTACCTGTTAACATCAGCCGTAACCTGGATCCTTACAATGCATATAGAGAATTAAAAATAATTTAAAAAAATTAAAAACCCCAGCAATACTCTGGAAAAGTGTTGATAATCTAAGCATAAGACAGACAACAGATAGATATTGATCAATATCAAAAGGGTATGGACTTGGCATGCTGGAAAATAGGTTGCTTCTGTGTGGCAAAGAGGATAGAATGAAAGGTGTGGTTATGTGGGGTAAAGGAGCTCTTGGGGACTCAATAAGACACTTTTCTCTATTTTTTACAGACAGTACTCACATAATAGTTTTGTTTAGAGGCTTGATATTTCATAGAATCATAGAATGGTATGGGTTGGAAAAGGCCTTAAAGATCATTAGTTCCAATTCCCCTGCCATGAGCAGGGACACCTTCCATTAGACCAGGTTGCTCAAAGCCTCATCCAACCTGGCCCTGAACACTTCCAGGGAGGGGATATTCACAGCTTCTCTGGGTAACCCCTTCCAATGTCTCACCACTCTCACAAGATATAATTTCTTCTTAACATCTCATCTAAACCTCCCCTCTTCCAGTTTAAACCCATTACTCCTCATCCTATCACTACCTGCCCTTGTCAAAAGTCCCTCCCCAGGCTTTCTGTAGCCTCTCCAGGTCTCCCTGGAACCTTCTCTTCTCCAGGCGAAACAGCCCCAACTCTCTCAGCCTGTCCTCACAGGAGAGGTGTTCCAGCTTTCGCATCGTTCTTATGGCCTCCTCTGGAATCGCTCCAGTAGCTCCATGTCCTTCTCATGCTGGGGGGCCCCAGAACTGGAGGCAGCACTGCAGGTGGGGTCTCAGGAGAGTGGAGCAGAGGGGCAGAATCCCCTCTCTCGACCTGCTGCCCATGCTGATCTTGATGCAGTCCAGGACACGGTTACTGGCCTCTGGGCTGTGAGCACATATTGCTGGCTCGTGTTGAGCTTCTCGTCCCCCAGCACCCCAAGTCCTTCTCCTCAGGGCTGCTCTCGATTAATTCTCCACCCAGCCTGTAGGGTTGGAACTTCTGTTTAATTCATCCTCTGATCTACTCTGATCTCATCTCCTCTGTAGGGTGTTGCAGATATGATCTCCATCTGTCTGCTCTTGCCTTTGCCTATTGTGTGTATTAGTGTACTTTTTAACCCTCCCTCATTCCTCCCCTTCCTTAGTTAGCTTGTTGAGATCTGTCATTACCACTTCTCCCTGGGCTCTTGTAGTCAGATCATTAAACCTTATTTTTCCCTCATAACAATCAAAATATTTCATGGAAAAGAAAATGATGAAAATGTATTTCAGGAAGAATCACTGCAGCTCTGTTAAGCTTCAAAAAGAGGATCTGTATAAAAATGAGGAAGTTTGTTAAAAAGAAGCTAAAAATGGTAGATGAGACAATTAAAATTTAGCAGTTGACATAGAGACCTTTTCAGGACACTGCATGGACACTGCACACCACTTATTTTGATGGACTTGATAAAAAGTAGGTGTGCCTAAACGAAGTTAAAAGAGATCTTTTCAGAATTAAGCAGGTATTAATAAAAAACCTGAAAGCTGCACCCAAATGACATAAAGAAAATAGAAAGAATCATAACCTCTGGAAGACTAAACAGAGTTAAGCAGAGGTAAATAAGTGATCAACCTTCTCCGCGGAGGAAGGTTAGCAGTGAAGTTGCACAGGGTGCTGTTCTTCAACATGCTATTTAACATATTCACAAATGACCTTGAAAAGGGGAGGTGTTTTGACAAATTTTGATGATGATAGAGAGTTCTTCAAGGTAAAAAGAATGAAATCCTTACAAGATTCAATGGTTGGGTAAGAAAATGGTAGATGAAAGTAAATGTAAATAAATGTAAAACAATATAAGTTTGATGTGAATAAACAATTGTAGCTTCACATACAAAATGATAGATGTTGAACTCACTTCAGGCACTGAGGAATGAGACCTTGGGGCTGAAGTAAATAATTCCTTTAACACATCCATTCAACATCAGTAAAAATAAACAGAAAAGACTCACAGATGAAAGAATAGAGAACAATATAGAAGCTAGTTACATAAAGCAATGGTTTGCTCTACACTGAGCACTGTGTGGTTTCATGTTAAAAAAATCATATCATAGAACTGGAAAAGGTTCAGAGAAATGAAGTAAACATAATTAAAGGTTTAATGGTCATACAGCAGTGTCTGAGTGATCTGGCACTCTTCATCATGAAAAGGAAACAATTCAGGAAGCTCCACTGAGCTCTACAATGCTACAAATGGTGCAGAGATCATGTATAAGGATCATCTGTTTGCTCTGTCCTCCAGCACAATAACTAGGACCCATGAAATAAAGCCAGTGGGGTACAGGTTATTCACACAATTCATAAAATTCAAGAAAGGGAATTCCCAGAAGTCATTCTGGGATGAAGTTTCAGAACAACGCATGACCACTTATGCTGCTTTCAGAAGTATCAGTAACCCGAAAGAATTTCTTGAGGCTAAGGCTCATTATCCAGGTTACCCTAAATGTATGTGGTCCAGCGGCAATATGAACTGAGGCAAAATTCTTGTAGCTGTATGAAATCTTGGACTAGCAGTTTCTTCCCTTTGATGTCCCCAAAAACTTAAGCACTTATCTGTGTTGTTCTTCAGGTACAACAAATTAATCCTAGTCTTTCCACTTATCTGTCCTTATAGCATATATCAAACCTGCTTTAAAATCTTGGGTTTTTTTAAACTGTTTCTTTTCCTTTCCATTGTTTTGAGGGAAAGACTGCTCATGCAGTTTTCACAGCATTGTACAGAGATGGATTATCACATCTGTGCCTCATTAAAGAGGAGCTGTACATCAGAGAGCCAAAATTGTATTGGTTTTTCGCTGTCATATCACATTGCAATTTCAGGTCTTATTGGCTAGTCTCTGTCTCCAGTAAGTCAATTTTAGCACTACTACTGCAGATTTTCTCTTTCTATTGAACGTGTGTTCAGTTATTATTTTCCTTCTTTTCTGCATTTATTAGCTTGCATTTCCCCATGACATTTCATTTTGGAGTTTTCTGGTTATATGTCTAACCTTTCTAGGTCATTTACTCTCAGTGCTGTTGACAATAACTTCACACTTCATACAATTTATACATATCATACTTTTCCTTTTGCTTACTTCTGATGTATGTGAAAAGTCAGAACAATTTACTTTTTATTTTGCTACCTCAGAAATATTAAGAATGTCATTTATAATTTTCCAAGCTTAGTTCACGATTTACGAGTGACTTACTGGCCACCTGAGCCCCAGAGAGTCTGGTTATTACTGGTGTTTGTGTGTTTGAAGATACAGGAAGAAACCTAGGAGGATTTGCCAAAGTATGTAAATATGGAGTACTAAGTACCTAACTAACATGACAATAAAAAGTTTACCAATAAGAAAAAAAACAGTGAATTTGGGGTCAGCAGTTCTTGCAGGGATTGCTGCAAGAAAGTTCCAGGTGGTATGAAGGAATTAGGGGATTTGATACAAGTGAGTCACGGAAAGTTCTCTTGCCTCACCTCGCCATGTCCTATCTTGTCTTCTTTTTTTATATTATTATTTTTCCTATTCCCTGAAAACTTTAGTCTTTCTCTTGTCTAAGTTCTTTCTGTGATTTGGGGAAAAAATCAACTGTTGTATATGGGCAATTAGTTCAGGGAATCAGAAGTAAATTTTACTAATGATTATTGAAACTAAAAACTAGACCTTGAAGCCAAACAGCCAAAGGACAGATTTTACAAGGTGGTAGGTCTCCTCTTAGTTTGCTTTACTTCTGAGTCCTGCTGTTGGAGACATGAGCTGAGCTGCAGGCAAAGTAGCTGAAATGAAATGCAGTTCTTTCAAATTTTGCACCAACTTGATTTTTGCTTTGCAGTGACATTTCAGATGTGCCAGCATTGTGATCCTTCTATGTTTACAGAGAAATAAGACCTTTATCTTACCTCCAGAGAGAAATGGCTTTTATCAGACCGTATTTTGTGACTCTTGTTAAACAGGATTCAACTGATTAGTTTAGTTTAGTTTAGTTTAGTTCATTCAGGGTTTTTGGTTTGTTTCTTTGTTTTATTTTGTTTTGTTTTGTTTTGTTTTTTAATTGAGGGCTAGATTTATGAGATGCAGTAGATGACATGCTAACAGTCCATTTCGACTGACATTTCATTATTAAAATACTGGTCTGGGCTGTGGAAAACCTTAAATCTGTTTCTACCTCTGTATATAGAGATCTGAGAAATCTATATCCCCACCATCCCAGAAGATCGGTCTGAAGTAGCAAGATAGTGTTTAAAAAAAGAGAATGGAGAAAAAATTCAGCCTCTAGTTGATGAAGTTCTTTACACAAATTAACATTGGGAAGAGGTGAGAATCCAGACATTTCTCTCACTAAGTGAGAGCCTTCTCATCTCTGAACTGGTGAATTATCCTGATCTTTGGCTGCAGTAATTTCACATATTCCACGTAAACTGTAAACATTGTGAAAGGAAGAACTGAGGAAAACCATTATTGAAAAGTTTAGAGTGATGAGAAGATTTAGGCAGCTGCAGGCATGAACACTTCAGCCATATGAGGAAACTGTGGTTAAGCCTTTTACACTCTGAATAATGCTCTGACCATTGGGATTTTACATAGGAAAAGGTGCCTCCTGTTCCCTCCCAGTGCCAAAAATACAAAGATGTTTAAAAAAATTTATTAACATTGATTTTTTTTTTTCTAAATTCATTTTGGTTTAACTCTGTTTTCCCATTTTTTTTTCATTTGACTGCTAAATTGTAAAAATGTGTACCTTATTGCTTGTGTAGTATATTTCATAGATATCAAAGCACTGTAGCTTATTGCTCTTATTATTTGCAATAATAAGTCATTTGAATCTTTAGCAAAGTTTCCCTTTTACATAAAGGTTAATTAGTTGATAAAATTAAATAGTAAAGACATAAAATAAAAAATGTAAAGCTCTTTATATAGCCTGTCATAAGAAATCTCTTTCTGCCTTAACCATTCAGGCTTCATTCTTCTCTTTAGACCAGAACTTCAAGTTTTAGCATGGAGTTATGATCCATCCCACATGGAAGCTAAATATCTAGTAAAAAAAAAAAAAAAAAAAAAGGTAGAAAACAACAAAACAGCTACGAAGTGAAATAAAATGTAAAGAATGCAAAAGCAAAAGTACAAACTTTATTTTCAAGTCATTGACAGGCAGAATTATGCAAAGGATTAATTTTGCTTCTTATTACTAGAGACTTTTACATAGCAGAAAAGGGAAATTTCTTAACAGCCAGCACGGTAGGCTCTATAATAGTGACTCATGATTGAGTTTCTGGGTGACTAACGTAACGTGACATACCATAAGCTGCCTATGAATGCAGATTTTGAATCCTAGCTGGTGGCAGAACTCTGCTCGAGCATCTGGGAATGAAATCATAGGCAATACAAGAAGACATAAGAGGACAAGCAGATACAAAGTGCCATGGGGCTTTGGCTCTGCTCTGCACAGGTTAGCAACTGATGACAGGTTCATGTTATACTAAATCTGCTGCACTTCAGAGGCAGGCTTCTTCTAACCCCCTTCCAATCCCTCTCCCCCATGTGCAAGTTTTAGCTACTTCCCGGGCACTGTATTTAGCAATTATGCAATTATTTACTTCAGCTCACTGATATGAAGAAAAAATAATCAACCAAAAAAATAGGTTTTATGTTTGAGCATCAAACTCAGCTGACTCACCTTGCAGCTGAACAGCTATTAAATCCCACACAACCTGCAGCTGGGGGCAGAAGAACAAAGCAAGATTGTACTTTGTGATAAAGCTTAAAGTTACACTGAATTATGTGGAACATAAAGAGTGTATGAGTAATAGCATACTTTGAATGGCAATATTTTATTCACTCGGAAAAAGGAAAATGAGGAGGAGCCAGGACCCTGTGGTAACCCAAGTCTCTAGTACCACAGTGAGTGAAAGAAAGACAATTTAACTACAACAATGGGAAACGGAGGATGGCATTTGCTGGACAAGTTCAGGACAATTTTGAACATCTTTACAGGTACTCCCTTCAACAGAAGTTGTTGGTAGCATTGAGACAGAACCTTGAAACTTTGGTGCAATATGTGAATTAACAAGGATTAAAGAACTGAAGATGGAAATGGGACTCATGCAATGACTTCTTCATAAGAAGTTCATTGACTTAGTCTTGCTGCATCTGTTGGTTTTAATGATAACATTCCAGGATTCAATGCGTTTGAGATCTTTATGCGTCCCAACTAGGGTTCTGAACCAACGTTCATATCATCAGAAGTTATAAATGTAAGAGTTAAGACGTAGCTCAGTGACAGGATCTGTGTGGATATCTCTTTAATATAAAAAATAACAAAACATAAGTAAATAACATCAACAACATAATAAACGTATTACCCAGAGTAAACGGTCACCTTAAGAACTTTTATACTGCAGTGCTTTTAAATTCCATAATACATCTTCTTTTACTTGTCCTCACCTTTGCACGGACCTTGTTTTCTGAGGAGGATGGTTTTTAGTAAAGATTGAAGCACAATAAAAAATGTCTTGTTATGAGGAGCCCTGTACCAATTTTATCCCATCATGCTTTATTTAAGTCTATTAACACAACCATTTAATTGCTGTTCTGCTTGTCAATGGCTACCTGCAATACCTGTAATGTTTACGAACAGAAACATTACAAACAAGCTATCTCCTTGTACTAGTTCAACAGTAACAATAGCTACTAAGGGAAACTACTGTAAAAATTGTGTGTACATGACAAAGGAAATTTGAGAGCTTCTACTTTATTTTTCTTTTTCTTTGTTGTGTTTTAAAGAAGAAATGTAGAATGTGAGAAATAAGCGTGTGCGAATAAGAAAATAAAGGAGGAAGCTGAAACATCTTATTTGCTATTACTTGTTCAGAGACAGTTTCTAACTGGAAAGGAGAGGAATCACATTAATTCCTTTTAACATTTTTGCTCAAGGTGATTGACTCACCTGAGTCATAGCAACATAAACTTGCTTAAGTCCCTGTTTATCAGCAGTTTACGTCTTCCCTATAATTAATCTCCTGGCCTTGCTTCTTTGTGGGACCCAGAGATTTAACAATGATGCAAATCTTCCATATCTGTTTCAAGGTCAGTGGACCCACAGAGTGGTATAAGAATTACCTTAGGTCTATATGTTTTCCACAGGAGATGCAAAATCAGCCCCAGTTCCTTCCTAAATGTTAATAAAAACTATTGGTGTAGAATATTAACACAATTGTAGGAAAGATCAATGTTAAGAAATTTATTAAACTATTATATGAAGTGGGGTAGAGAGCAATTTCTGCCTCGCAGAATAATAAGGCCTGGGAAAAATGCTCAGCTTGGCAACATGGATGAAGAATATGATACATTAAGTAGCAGATCACTGGAAACAGGAGGAGAAAGAAGGGAATGGAGTGGCGGATAGTCTGTGGCTTTTATATATAGCAAGAGGAGCTCTACTTATGTTAATGCTGGTAGATAATATAGAATGAATGTATCCTGGCGGGTAATAACTGAGTCAATCTCTGATAGGATGATATAAATATCTGTGGATTCATATTGTTGAATGCTGGTGTGAAAGAATTTCTGTTCTATGTATTTTGAGTGTTGGAGGATGAGAGAATTAATCACTAGTAGATGACATCAAATATTTCTTGATATCTTTATAAGTGGATTGTGCCTTACTAAACTAGGAAGAAGAATAAGTATGTTTTTATAAACTGTGATGACACCATTTAAACAACAACAAAAATGTGTCTGTGCAGTCTAATCTGACATGCATTGATTAGGCAACATCCTAGAATAAATAAGCTGTTAGGTTCAGCTTTTTTATTAACATTTGTAGCAGAAGTTATTACATCAGTAAAAAGCTTGATAATATAACTTTATCATTTTTAAAATTTCAAATCCATGCAGAACAACAAAAATCTTGATTTGACTGACAGAGAAACAGCAGAGAAATTGAACTATTTACATAATCTTTTTTTTTTTTGGAAGATGAGAGTAGGTGAGACAGCAAATATTGATGTTAATTTCAAGGGTTTCCTTTCCCAAATTCCCATATCACTAACCACTCACATTTGTTCTCATAAAATGTGGTACCCTGGACATAACAATACTAAAGCATTTCCTTTGTTATACTTCATCATATATCTATCTTTACCTTAGGTGCTCTGCCATCTAAATTAGAACATTCATTTAAATTGATGAGCACGGCAGCTACCATGCTTATCATTTTTGATGTGATAACTTGCTATCTCCTGGTTTTTAGCTGAAATAGAGCTGAGCTTCTTTTCCGGTAGCTAGAATTGTGCTGTGTTTTGCTTCCAGCCTGGGAATCACTGTGAGAGAGACGCTGATAACATACCAATGTTTACATTTTTGTCACTGGAAGTGAAGGACTTTGTGTTCTGTTAGTCCACAAGCACAAGATTTAAGGGGGGAGAAGAATATTTAAATTAATAAACTTAATTGGTAGTTAGATATGCCAATGGGGTATTCCACATCATATCACATCATGTCCAGTATATTAGTGAGGGTTTCTTCCTCTTTTAGTTCTCTGTGGCTTTCGCTCGGGCTCTTGCTCTTCCGGGATTGCGTTTTCTGTTCGGGATTGTTGCTCCTCCGGGATAGTTATCTGGGAACAGGCTGGGCTCGGTCAGGAGGGGGGTGAGCTATAACATTGGGTGTCATTCACTTGCATATTTTGTTACTGTCAGCATTATCTCTACTATTTTAATATTAGTATTATTTTAAGTTTTCTCTCTATTATTAAACTGTTCTTATCTCAACCTACAAGCCTCCTTATCCTTGCCTCCCCAATCCTCTCCCCTATCCCCTGGGGGTGGAGGGGAAGTGGGTGAATGGCTGTGTTGGCTGCTAGCCAAGGGCTAGCCCAGTGAAACTGTCACAATCTCCAATGTTTTTCAAGTTCCATTTTTTCCCTTTAATTTCTCTATAAATATCTATTATTCAAAGTTATAGTTGGAAAACCTGTGACTGGGTTATTTGGTTATCTGACCTTTGAGAGTTGGCTAACTGTCACTCATTTGCACAAAAATGTTCTAAATTTATTTCAGTGACAGTTATTATAAAACCTTCACTGATACCTATGTATAGTCCTACTAGTTTTGTTAACTATGCTATTACTATTTGTATTCCAGTAGTTATCAGTCCACATAAAACAAAGAACATTGCTTAGAAAATTAAAAGGTTTTGAAAAAAATCAGCAAAGTTATCTTAGACTTACATGACTACTTTATGTGGTTTTATTGAGAATGTGGACTTTTATTATACCTATAAGTAACTGAAAACTTCTAATAAAAACTTATCTCCAATAATGTTTTTGCAACAACAGAAATTACTTCAGTATATTAGATTTGTTACTTGGCAACTGCAACTGAACTTGACAATGGAACATTTTTCTAAATAGAAAATATTGGTTCATAGACACTATCAAATTAATTTTGTTAAAATTTCATTTTAAATAAATTGCTTATGACAAAAAAAAAAAGTTAAAAGGTTTCATTCTTTCAGTTTAAAAATATTATTCTCTTGTGGTATGTTTTTTATACTGCTTATGATAGGGAACCATTGGATGCCAAATCCAGTGACAAGTTGCCAGTTAGAACACCAACTTATCCAACAGAATACGAATTTCAAAACTAACTACCATTTAGAGTAACAATTATTAGGACAGTATATATATGTCATATTCAATTATGCAAACCATGCAGTGACATAATAATGAAAACATTAAATATTTTATATCTTTCATAAATTATGAAATAAGGTAAAATTTGCAATAAGAATAAAACCAAGTTATTTTGTTTCTGATATTTTTCCATAAGAAATTTTACTTTTTCATTTTTTATAACTCGAAATATAAATTAAAAAAAGGAACATGTAAGAATTCCTCTGAAAAAGAAATTTTGAGTTTTGACTAATTGCACTACTTTTGGTACAATTTTCCAGTTGTACTAGCTGACCAAATAGAAAAATAATTTGTCTACTTATTTATAAGAAAGTAAACTGTTTCTCAGTAATAGTAGCCAGCATCAAGTGGAAGAAGGAAAGAAAGGTGTAGGAGTCTCGCAGGAAGTAAATACAACATTATGTATCAGCACGTAAGATCTGGAGGGATTGCTTGAAGAATACTTATTTATTTCTTGTGTGTTTTTATAGTGCTTGAGCATTCTTTCAAAATCTATTGAAAAATGCAGTCTTCTTTGAGATGTGCCTCAACAATGTTCTGTAGAAACAATTTATTTCTTGTGGTTTTGTTACTTTTACTTGTTTCACAGAATCACAGAATCACAGAATG
>NW_010332564.1:0-6782 GCF_000700745.2 Antrostomus carolinensis | reverse complement strand
CTTCCAACCCCTGCCATTCTGTGATTGTGTGAAATTAAAATATAAAATCGCAAAGTTTCTACTCATCCCCATAATAAATGGAGCAGTGGTAGTAACACATGTAGGTTGATAAGGTTGACTTCTGGTTTTTCCCCTTTCTTGCCTTTCTGAAACTTGAAGTGATGTCTTCTGTATATAGTTACTGTCTGCTCAGAAGAAAAGATTTTTGGGTTGTTACTAATGTTTACTAATCAGTCTTCTCCAAGACCTTTCAGAATTTCAGCAGTTGAGTAACCCTAACATGCAGTTCCTACATTTGAATTTGGCAAATTTAGACAAGAAATCCATGGCCAATCCTTCAGCTGAGATGAGTAGCAGTTGTTTGAATATCTATTAAGAGAATGCATTGAATTAAAAAAATGAAGTAGAAGAAGAGATCAAATGTGGAATAGTGAGGTTTGCTTTCTCAGACAGAGATATTTACCATGATGCTCTGCATTGTAGGTGCTTCTGAGATACCACAGTGGGGTTTGTGAACGTTGAAAGAGAAGGGAACTTAATGGTGCTCCTCAAACTGATTTGTAGAAGCAATGTATGGCTGTTGATTTTTCACACAATTGCTTTTCTTTTCCAGCTTAACCTGAAAGGCAGCATATAGGATAAATGCATGTTTTCATGGCTCTGTGGAGTACAGAAATGTCTGTTTGAATGTTTTATTATAAGACTGAAACAGCGTGGTGTCTGCAAACCTTTGAATTTATGACCATTCACACAGGCAAGACATGATTTTCAATTTAAAACAAAAGCAATTTGTTTTTTTTTCAAATGTGACTTGAGCATTCAGATGCACTTTTACTCTGCTTTCAGACAGGCATCTTTATGACAGTTTTCAAAAACACTTAGAATATTTCTTCCTACTATTCTGTATAGCTGGATGCTAATAAAAAGTATTGAATTTGTAAAGGACTGGTAAAGAACAGTATGTGAATGAGTAACTTTGATTTTAGCATTTTGGCTATTAGCAAACTCAAGGGGGTTAAAGAAGAGTTAACTTTACCAGCTCCTACTGTAAGGCTAGATAAAAGGCATATGCTATAAGTTTACCCATTATACACTATTCATGGATGGAGAAAAGGAGATTTTGTATGTTCAGTGATGCTTTTTCATGTGAAGTGAGCATAGCTAAATTACAGCTATTAGGACAAAGTTTTTTGTAGGCAAACATTGTATAGGAACTGAACAAAGGTCTGGCATTCTTAGCTATACCTAAAACAATTTCCTGAATTGTTTTAGCCTGATTTTAATTTCAGACTTTGCATGGGTATATCTTCCAGCAAAACCATGATCTTCATTCTTCACTGAAACTTGTAGGGCAGGGGAGAAGAGGAGATTCTAAGTTTGAAAGTATTAATTCACTTGAACATTTAATGTAACTCATTTTCGAAGCAGGATTCTAAAATCCAGTCAACTTTTTTGGATTTTGTGTGTGTGTGTGTGCATCTGATTTGAATTGTATTGGGAGCTGAGAATTGGTTCAGTGGCTACAAAAATGTACTTTTGTAGAGATGATATATGTTCTTCATGATTAATGTCTGACAAACATTCATGTAAAGTAGTAGTAATGTTTTAGATAACTAGATGTTCTTCAGTACTTACTTTCCCCTAAGGCCAGGTGTGTGTACCTGGCGTGGTTGCCATAGATCAGCAGACATGCTTCAACTTGTTAACAAATTGTGGTGACAAAAATGTGTCAAAGTCCTCAATTTTTATGCGAGAATTAAGTCAGAGGTTTGCTTTACTGTGCATGTTATTTAAGGAGGGTCTTGCTGGAGAGCTATTTACTCCTATTCTAATATGATCAGTCAAACTGTTTGTAGCTTCTGCTTATGTTTATTTTACCCCTCTAAATTTTGAAGTATCTGAGAGTTAAAGCTTAATTCTTTCATCTGGGTTGGGGCAATTGCAAACATGCGTACAGGCTGGGGGATGTAGGGATTGAGAGCAGACCTGCAGAGGACTTTGGGGTGCTGGTGGATGAAAGGTGGACATGAGCTGGCAATGCGTGCTCGCAGCCCAGAAGGCTGGGCTGTATCAAGAGAAGCGTGGCCAGCAGGTCAAGGAAGGTGATTCTGCCCCTTTGCTCTGCTCTGGTGAGAACCCACCTGGAGTACTGTGTCCAGTTCTGGAGTGTTCAGCACAGGAAGGACACAGACCTGTTGGAGTGGGCCCAGAGGAGGGCTCCCAATACAATGCAAATCAGGGGGCTGGAGTACTTCCTGCATGAGGACAGGCTGAGAGAGTTGGGTTTGTTTAGCCTGGAGAAGAGAGAAGGCTCCAGGGAGACCTTATAGTGACCTTCCAGTACTTAAAGGGAGCCTACAGCAAAGATGGGGAGGGACTCCTTGTCAGTGAGTGTAGTGATAGGATGAGGGGTAGCAGACTAGATATTAGGAAGAAGTTTTTCACTGTGAGGGTGGTCAGACACTGGAACAGGTTGCCCAAGGAAGTTGTGGCTGCGCCCTCCCCTTAAGGTTTTTAAGGCCAGGGTGGGTGAGGCTTTGAGCAACCTGGTCTAGTGGAAGGTGTCCCTGCCCTTAGCAAGGGCTTTGGAGCTAGATGATCTTTAAGGTCCCTTCCATCCTAAACCATTCTATGATTCTACGATTATCCTCTCTTTTGTGCTGGAAATGCCTTAGGTGGAGCACAGGCTTCATACTTCAAAACCAGAATAGACAAGCTGGACAAAGTCTAGAGAAAAGGACAAATATTTTAAGTTCTAGAGAAGGGAAACCTGAAGAAAGAGTTAGAAATGAGACTGCAAGGGAGATAAATGTCTTTAAGCTGAGGAACGGTTGATTGCAAAGAAAAGGCTACATTGTTTGCCATGAATACTGGACATTCAGCAAGAAATAAATTTGAATTTTTAATCTTATTGTACGGATAATTATGTTCTTATGTATCACCTGGGACAGTGATAGAAATCTTCATCTGACTTTTTTGGGTATTGCTAATTCCTTCGAGTAAGAGGACAGATGAGATTTCTTAGTGTTTTTCTTTGATTCTGTGAACTGAATATAGTCGAGTGCTTGTTTCTTCATCAGTTACTACCAGAAAATAACATTTGATGTTTTTTAGTGGAACTGTCTAGATGCCTAAAAACAAAAATATGCAAAATCAAAACCAGGAAGAGTTGAAATAACTAGCAAGTCCACTGACACTGCAGAGATAAAAAGGACAAGAACTGTACACAGAATTTAACACCTCAATAGTGCACTGCCTCCCTTGCTTACATAAGAATAAAGATGTGCTGGGCTGTATTTTCTCTGCCTCCCTGGAGTGCCGGTAGCTTTTCCAGTCAGCAGGGAGAGAATTGAAAATGTTATGTGGGGCCATTACTTATCACCATATAAATGAGAAAGCGAGGAGAGGCCTGGCTTTCCTGCAGCCCATCCCTGTTTCCCTGCGAGGTACCAGCCAGTGCCAGAGACCTGCAAGTGGTGGGAAGGGACACGTGTGCGGCCCTCCACTCAACTGCACGTATCCTACTGTCCACTTCCCTCTTGCATTTCCACTGCTGCCACCTCTCTTTCCATTTGCAGATGTTGGAGCAGCTGTCCCTGACAGGGCAGAGGCTTCAACCCAGACAGCTTCAGATGGACGCAGCTGCGGGGAGTGCCTGGAGCCTCTCCCTGGGGCCATGGCAGATGGTGGTCTTTCCTGCAAGAGGTGTGCTGTTCTTCAAGAGCTGGGTCACCAGGTGGAGGAGTTATGGCAGGAAGTGAGGAGGCTGTGCAGAATCAGAGAAGATGAGAGGCAGACAGGATCTTCTCAGAGACACAGCAGCTTCAAGAGCCCCAGACCCCAGCTGCAGTGGAGACACAGGCAGAGTCTGCTCCTGGCAGAGTGGTGAGTGCCAGCTCTGGGGAAGATGAGGAATGGAAGCTGGTGACTTCTGGCACCAAGTAAGCGGCTCCAGCTCCACCTGAAGACTTGCAACTATGGTTCACTGTCCTCAAAGCTGAAGAGGTGCTTTCAAGTGAAGCATCTGAGGTCACTGATGTGAGCCGTGCAAGACCCAACAGGACAAAGTGGCAAGGACAGTGGTGGGCAGCTCCCTGCTGCAGGGGACGGAAGCACTCATCTGCTGACTTGACCTGTTTCAGAGGGGTTTGCAGCCTGCCAGGGGCTTGGATCTGGGATGTTGTGAAGGGACTGCTGAAGCTTGTCCAGCCCTCTGTTGCCCCTTGCTGTTCTTCCATGTGGGCACTGCCAGGAACAATCTGGAGGGAAGAGTTGACCACAGAGCTCTGAGGGTGGTTAGTGAGGGGCACAGGGGCCCAGGTGTGGTGTGCTCCTCCATCATGCCGGTGAAAGGAAAGCGTATAAACAGGAGAGCACTGATACTGCACGTCAAGAAGTGCTTGTGGAGCTGGTGATGACAAGAGGGTTTTAGTTTCTCTGACTGCAGGACCCTGTTTGAGAATCAAGGTGTGCTTGGGAGAAATGGAATGCACCTACCAAGCAGGGCAAAGCCATCTTTGCAGCAGGATGGCTGACCAGTAAAGGGCTTTAAACCAGGGCCAGTGAGGAAGTTACCAGCAGCCCTGTGAGGAAGTATGGACAGGGTTGACAAGCAAAGGGCTGGTAATGAGGTGAAGGAAATGGAATGCAAAATCAACATAGCAGGTCTTAAGTGGTGTCACCTTAAACATCTGCATGTAAACAAGGAAGTGTCTCTAGGGCACCATTGTGGCAAATGGCACCATCAGACCCCTCTGGGGAAATCAGCATGTTGGGGCATCTGTCCAGGCGCACTGAAGTGTCTGTACACTAACGCACGCAGCACGGGGGATCAGCGTGAGGAACCAGAGATCTGTGTGCTCTTACAGGGCTATGGGTTTGTTGTGATCACAGAGACGTGGTGTGATGGCTCCCATGACTGGAGTGGTCAGTGGAGGGACACAGGCTTTTTAGGAAGGACATGCTGGGAAGTTGCAGAGTTGTCCTTGATAGGAGAGAACAGCTGGAATGCATGGAGCTCTGCCTGGGAATGGATGATGAGCCATCTGAGAGCTTATGGGTCAGGACTTCAGAGCAGACAGGTATGGGTGATGTAGTATTAGGTGTCTGCAATAGGCTGCCTGACCAGGAAGAACAAGTGGTTGAGGCCTTCTACAGATAGCTAGGAGCAGCCTTAGACTTGCAGGCCCTGGTCCTCTTGGGGGACTTCAGCCACTCCAATATCTGTTGGAGGAACAACACAGCAGGACATGAGCAATCCAGGAGATTCCTGGAGAGCACCAACGACAACTTCCTGACCCAAGTGACAGAGGAGCCAATGAGGAGGGGTGTTCTGCTAAACCTCATACTGGCAAACAAGAAAGGGCTCGTTGAGGATGTGAAGAGCGAAGGCAGCCTTGGCTACAGTAGGTGGTGAAGTTGAAGGAGGGAGCAGGGCAAAAAGCAGGGTCGCAAGCTTGGACTTTAGGAGAGCAGACTTCGGCCTCTTCAGGGATCTTCTTGAAAGAGTCCCATGAGATAAGGCCCTGGATGGAAGAGGGACACAAGAAGGCTGGTTGATATTGAAGGATCACCTCCTCTGAGCTCAAGAGCAGTCCATCCCAATGAGCAGGAAGTCAGGCAGAAGATTCCAGGAGACCTGCATGGATGAACAAGCAGCTCCTGGCAAACACAAATGCAAAAAGGAAGCACACAGAAGGTGGAAGCCTTGGCAGAGTACAGAGGCGCTATCCGAGCATGCAGCGGTGGGGTCAGGAAAGCCAAAGCCCAACTGGAGTGGAATCTGGCAAGGAGTGTCAAACACAAGAGGACTTATAAGTACATAAGTGACGAAAGGAAGAGTAGGGAAAATGTGGGGCCAGTGCTGAAAGGGGCAGGGGCCCTGGTGACAACAGGACGTGTAAATGTAAATGGCTGAGGTACTAGATGCCGCCTTTGCCTCAGTCTTTATCAGCAAGACCAGCATTCAAGAAGGCCAAGCACCAGAGACCAGGGGAAAAGGCTGGAGTGAGGAAGATGTGCCCTTGGTGGAAGAGGATCAGGTCAGGGAGTACTTAAGCAAACTGGACATAGATCATGGCCCTGATGGGGTGCACCCACGAGTGTGGAGGGAGCTGGCTGGTGTCTTTAGGAGGCTTCTCTTGATAATCTTTGAATCATTGTGGCAATTCAGAGAGGTGCCTGAGGACTGGAGGAAAGCAAATGTCACTCCTAGCTTCAAGAAGGACCAGAAGGAGGACTCGGGGAACTACAGGCCAGTCAGCCTCACCTTCCAAAATGGAAATATTAGTTTTTTAGTCTCATGCTTTAATTTAATCTTCTTGTCAGCCATGTGCTATTTGTGTAGTCAGGTGGCAAGTGTAAAGTGATGGATTCAGCTGCCATATTTGTGGTCCTGACACATCTGACCAATATTTCACAGTGAAAACTTCCTTTGGATAGGTATTACCTTTTACAGGTAATATATAAACTATCAATGACAAAAAAATATTTAAGCATGAAGCATATTGGAGATGACTTCCAGTAGTTCTGAAAAATTGTGTTACACTAACATCATGAAACCGCTCAGCAGAATATTCCCTGACCACCCGATGAGCATTTAGTTTTGGTATAATGGCTGTTTGAGAGCACTGCGTGTGGCCTGTCTTAAAGACAAACTGTTCTATGTATTTTCACATACTAACATTCTCATGCTACCCAAGACCTCCCTTTTACAGAAGTCTTGGGTAGCATGAGGATGTTAGCATGTGAAAATCATAGAATCATAGAATGGTGGATTGGAA
>NW_010332563.1:6225-20403 GCF_000700745.2 Antrostomus carolinensis | reverse complement strand
CCTAACATTCTGTGATTCTGTGATTCTCCCTCACTAGTAGTAAGTGCAACTTGTGCAAATAGCTGAGGAGCCCGTACCCTCTTACTTTTCTCCCTGTGATTCATTATTATTAATAACTGGGATATTTTTGGCTTTCCCTCATCAGGCAGCTTGTACCAAATAAGCAGCCTGCCTTTCAGCGTTGCTAATCAAGCCTTTCGTTCTGCTTATCGGAGCAGAATGCCTCGTCCTGTTAGTCTGTCCTCTGAAGTCCTGCCGTGCCGTTGCCCTCACCTAAAGCATATATTCACACTTGAACGTATCCATGTGCACGTATATGCAGAAGGACAATAAATACAGGAGCAGCTCACATCAAGCCCTCCTCTTTTGGAAACAGTAACAAAGACTGCTGCGACTGCAGCACTGAGAGCAATAAACACACTCCATATGGCGCCTGCCTTTTGACAGAGTGCTCCTTGACTTGGGGAGTCCTGGGACTTCTGTGGTAATTTTCAGTGTGATTTCCAGTGGGTTTGTTTTTTATTTTGAGTTTGAAAATCTATGCAGAGCAGAGGGGGTGGAGGGTGATGGTTAAAATGACATAAATAGTGGTACCAAACCAGATAAGAAAAGCAAGATAGAGAAGGGAAAATAAACAGGATGATAAATGTTAACCTTATAAAGATGTGCAATTTTATCCTTGGTGGTTTCTTTAGTGCTTTTTTAATGAACTGTGAGGGTTATTTTTTCTACAATGTGAATTTTAACTCTAAAACTCTGACATGCATGTCAACAACTCATAGAGCATGGGCTGCATGTGAGTTAAGCTGCATGGCCCACCTATTTATGTGGGATTATAGTGATGATGTTTTAATAGGTAAGGCAACGATTAATGCACGACAATAAGTCAGGCAAAGACCAATAATTTATCCGAGATATCACTAACATAAGCAAATAGAAACTCTTTGATCACCCTCGAATCATACAGGAGAGTCAGGTGCAGTAGAAAGCCAGCTAACAGAGTAGGATACTAGTATTAACTAAATCTTAAGCAAATGTCATGTATGTCCGTGTGACTGACCACCAGTTTGCCCAGAGGCCCGCAGGAATACCTACAATGCAAAGCAAACTGTTGTGATCAAATACCGGGAGTGGCAAAGACCTCTGTGGATTTACGCTGGGAATTAATTTGGTCTCAGATGCATTTACAGGTTCTCAGGACTGAGCACTGGAAAAAGTTGTGGTGTCACTTAATCCATCCCTTTTCACTTTAAGAGCATCCATTTCTGCCTCTCATGCTTTTCTCTGCTTGGCTCTAAGTGGCTCAGACCATTATTTCATGGCCCAGAACATCTCTGAGCACAGACAGTGGGCTGTCATGCTTTACCGTGTATCCCTGAACTGTAGTAATTTGGCCCATGCCATGTGAAATAATGAGACTTAAGTTTTTTTCCCTGTGAGCAAAGCTAAATCAATTTACTGTATATTTGCCTTGTACACGTGGACCAGGACAGTGGTTTAGGTGAATTGTGCCAGCTTGTTAAGCCATGATAGTTCTGTCACCTTACAATCATCATTATGGTCAGGGTTTTATTTAAAAATTTAACTTACTTTAACATTTATCATGATTTAATATTTATTTAAAAAATTTAACATGATTTATCTAATCTACCTTTTAACAATAAAAAAAGGTGAGGTTCAAGTTCCTTTTTCCCAGCCTGCCCTCTCACCCAGCTGGGCCATACATCCCCCATACTGAATTGCTGTCACCACAACCAGTCCCTTTTGACAAGTTATAGCATCTGCAGAGTGCCACTTCATTAAGTCCTGGTGAGGACCTGGCTCATTCTTTGGCCACCCTCCTCTCTTTCCTTTCTTGTTCTTTCTAAAGATGGCAGAGAAAATATTTTCCTTCTCCTGAGGCCATTCTTCTCCCTCCCTTTCTTTGAAACATCCTCTTCTTATCTTTAATATTTTTATGCTTTGTCTTCTTGTCCTAACACCACAGGACCTGTGCAGAAGCACAGGAGAGGGCCTTGACCCAGCTCACTGCTCTGTTCAATGAAGCGATTTTAAGTTGGTGATGTCTCCAGTGAATGGAGTGGAAAATTTAAATATTGAGGAGGCAAAGGTGAAAGGTCCTCAAAGCTAATGGAAGCAGCAGCCTGTAAGGAAAAAGCATAGTCTTGCAACCTGTTTTTCTTGTGTATTACTCAAGCTAGGGCAGAAGCATTACATGTTATTAGATGCTTTATCTAGAATTTTCCTTTTAATATTGAGGTAAAAACCAAGAACCCTGACAACATGCTTCTTGGTATCTCCTTGCAGTAATTTCATCTTGATGAAGGTCAAGAGCAAATCGACTTTGTCTTAGTTACTTTTAATTTTCAATTTTTTTTTTTCTTTTTTCTTGCAGGTGAGTCTGAAACAACAAAACTTCAGCCTACGCTAGTGAGCTTAGTGTATTTGCAACACAAAATCTCTCTCCCACATCACTCTCTACACATTAGCCTGCCAATTCAGATCCTTTTGCAGCTCTTACAGTCACTTGTGAAAATGTTCTGTTGCTTCTGATGCAAGCTGGCAGCTACAAGAGCGTGGTGTGTCTGATGCCGATGTTGTTCATGTGAGCTAAGCCTTGCACACTCCTATTATCTTATTTGTAGACCTAAACTGACACTTGCAGAAGGTCACTGATCATAGGCAAAGGCAGTTTAAAAGTTACAGGAAGACATGAAATATTATTCTGATTAGTTTTCAGTCACAATCCTTATGCTCATCTTCCTTCTGCTCCCAAGAAAGAGTCAGGAGTTTATGGCCTGTCTTGTGCCTTAGGCAATAATAATTTGTGTTTAAGGAGAAGAGAAGGAAATCTGTGGGAGGTGATGGTCTCCTGAGGAGTGCTGGGGGCTGCCTGAAATTCCAGCACATCTAGATATGAATTAATTTGAGAATAATCTCTAAAACAAAGATGACAATGTTAAGTGGAACTACTACCTAGCATAACTGAATTACTACCAATTTTGCCATATAAGTCTCAATGACACTGGAGAAGATCTACAAAAATCATGGCAGGTCTACGTAGGTCTTTCTTTGCTTGGGAGGTCATTGGTGGTGTCCAGAAAAATGTTGTAATGTCGCAGCACGAGGCACACTGGCATGCTTTATCACAATCGGAGAGCAGAGTGACAGATTTACATATGAGCACACCAGGGTGTCACACTGCAAGCAGGGTGATACCATGGTGTAATGGACCTGTAAAATTATGTTTTAAAGGTTAAAGTCCAAAACAGAATGAGCGTCAATACACAACTACTTGACCATCCTGGTGGCTAGATCCTGAGCTGCTGTAAATCAGAGGTCAGATCCAGATGTGGTGTATTTATGGAACTGATTAATTCCAGCTGAAGATGAGACAGGTCTGCTCTGCTTCCACTGAAAACTGGCTCCTTTGCATCATCCCAGAAAAAGAAAAACAGTGACTTTAGAAATCCAGTCCACAACAAAGGAGGGAAGATAGTTCCAAACCCCTCAAGCATTCCCTGAAATCTCCCTGAATCCCCAGAAACACTAAAATACACATTCCACTAGCCTGTGATATTTTGAATGAAAGTTTTCTGTACACCAGGGAAGAGGAAGGGAATGATGCATCTTACACATGGTAGCATGTTGTAGTCCCTTGGGGCTTGAACAGAACATGGACCATCTGGAGCTTTGTAACGTGAAGTTCAATTAAAATGTTTTGATGTTAACCACATGCCATTTTAGAAGAGATAATTTTTTTCTCTCCAGCTTTACATCTCTCTCTATTCTATTAAAACAAAAAATGAGAGCTAGAGGAAGTGAATAAATATTTCCCATGGAAGTCCATATGGCTTCAATCGTCATATTAATATGCATTTAGGAATTATTCATTTTTTTAATAAAGAAAACCAACTGAAGTATGACTGTTACCTCAATAAGCTAGGAAAATAAGCTTTGGAAATAGACATGACTTTCTAGATCATGTATTGAAGATTGACATGAAGAAGAAAACTTGATGTCATTGGACAAACATCTACGGGTGAGATTGCTAACATACATTTCTTTTGGGTCAAACATTTTAGCTGCCAGATCCAGGACCCTTAACAAGTAGCTAAAAAAACTAGACTCCTATCAGTCATCTTGGATTTGTCCCATATTGATCTGCGTGTCCATCAAAATGAACATACTGGTTTGCAAACAAAAAATGCCAGAAAATCATTGCTCAAAGCATTGTACAATCACATCCCAGTGGAAGGTGGAGCTGGGAAACACTGTCTTGAAAGGAGCTTTGTGAGGAGCACATGGCACCTTCAATCATGTTCCTTTGTTGCCAAGCATGATAGCTATCTGTGCTGGAAGCAGTTCTTGGGACATGCTTGCTTGGAGGTCTCCTGATATAAGGAAAGAGAGATGGGCAAAACTGTCCAGTTGATTGACTGATTTTCTATCTTGTGCAAGGATTATTTTTTTCATTTTGTTGGTCTGTTGCTCATTATCAGGAATCCACAAAGTTGTGGATGTTGTCAGGGCAACATGTCACATTTGTCTGAGGACCCTCTCTGACCCCTGTTTGTGTGTGAAAAGCCATTTGAATGGGGATTACTTGCATAATGTCACTACAAGACAGATCCCACTACTGTGCTAAACAAAGTCCTAGTTCTTTAAGTAAAAGTGTATGCAAAAAACAAAGTGAGGTGATCTCAGTCTAAATTCAGTCCAGGTTTATGGACATAGTCCCATCACATGATTGTACACGGTTCACCTCATAGATCAAGTAGACAGTTCAGATGCACTGTTGGAGTGTGCTGAACTTTGGATGGGCTGTGTGATTTTACTACACATAGATTGGCATGATGCTGTAAAGCATTTGATAGTTTAGTACTTTGTAATTGCCTTCTTTATATTGCTGAAAAAAGGTCAGTCACATTCGTGCATTGACCACAACTCTCTGACTTCTTCCGACTTCTTCCTTTCAACCAGTCCACAATCCACCTTACTACCTGATCATCCAGACCACATTTCCTCAGTTTAGCTGTGAGGATGCTGTGGGAGACCGTGTCAAATGCTTTGCTGAATCCAAGATAAACACATCCACTGCTCTACAATCATCTATCCACCTGGTTATGTCCTCATAAAAGGCTATCAGGTTGGTTAAACATTACTTCACCTTGGTAAAACCATGTTGACTGCTACTCATGACCCTCTTATCCTTGATATGCCCAAAGATGGTGCTGAGGATAAGCAGATTACAGGATTCAGCTTCTTCCCCATCTATCTGGAAGATGAGTAGTGGGGAATAGTCTGATGACCGCACCAAGTTGGGGAGTTTCCTAGTGATATCCTTGATTTGGGCTCCAGGAAGACCACAGACTTCTCTATAATGAGGGTCAACCTGACATATGGGGCCCTCTGTAAACTTTGAGGAGTGAGTCTCCAACATCTACAACTCTTCTCTTCTTCCTTGTGGAAGAGTTTTTTATGTGGCTGGAAGGTCTATCTGACCATGATGAGACCTTTGGTATAGGTTGGCTATCATCCACATCCCCATTCGACTGGCTGTCTTCCAGCAGAGCCTCATATCTATTTCTTAGAGGCACCTGGGGAGGCGAGGCAGGCAAGGAGAGTGCTCACCTTCTTCCACAGCCATGAACTTGTCTCCACTCACCCCTTTCATTTAAGCAAATCAGCAACCTGTTTTGAATCTAGCTCAAGCTGATACTTTACCTGTTTTTTCCCTGGTCCAAAATATATCTAGGCGAGCAGTTTTTGGCATTCTGTTTGTTGAGGAATACCTCCACATCTTTTCTCTCTGAATTTCTGGTCAGAGCTGCCAACTTAGAAATTTTCAGTGATTTGACGGTTGCCAACAGAGCATTCTAAAATATATAAATAAATGTGTACTTTAGCTGTTTTCTCTGGAGTACAGAGCACCAGCTTCATCTGTGAGAGAAGCAATACAATTCCCTCATAACTAAATGTAAGTTACATTGCTCACAACACAATTTTTGAAATGTGTTTAATAATGCCTTCTATAGGAAGTCTTTAAAGCTTAGTTTAAGCAGATGGGTGTTGCTACTGAAATAAAGAGGATTATTCATGTGTTTACAGTTAAGTGCATGCCAACGTTATCCTGGGCTGCATCAAATGAAGTGTGACCAGCTGGTCGAGGGAGGTGATTCTACCCCTCTGCTCTGCTCTTGTGAGACCCCACCTGCAGTACTGCACCAGTTCTGGAACCCTCAGCACAAGAAAGATGTCAACCTGTTGGAGAAGGTCCAAAGGAGGCCACGAAGTGGTCAGAGAGCTGGAACACCTCTCCTATTAAGAAAGACTGGGGGAGCTGGGATTGTTCAGCCTGGAGAAGAGAAGGCTCCAGGGAGACCTTATTGTGGCCAATCAGTTCTTAAAAAGGAGCCTATAAGAAATATGGGGACAAACTTTTTAGTGGGGCCTGTAGCAATAGAAGAAGGGGTAACAGTTTTAAACTAAAATAGGGTAGATTTAGACTAGACAGAAGGAAGAAATTTTTTACAGTGAGGGTGGTGAAACACAGCACAGGTTGCCCAAAGAGGTGGTGGAAGCCCCATCCCTGGAAACATTCAAGGTCAGGTTGGATGGGTCTCTGAGCAACCTGATGTAGCTGAAGATGTCCCAGCTCACTGCAGTGGGGTTGGACTAGATGACTTTGAAAGGTCCCTTCCAACCCAAACCATTCTATGATTCTATGATTCTATAAATACTAGTAAGATTGAAGTCTGGGAGTTTATGTTGAAGTGAAAAAAAACCCCTAACAAATTTCACCTATTTTTTGTTTTGTTTTACTTAACATTTTATGCCAAGATAATAAGCACACTGTAAAAAATGATGGTGCTTGAGTCAAAGTATATGGGATTACTAATATTGCCTTTCATAGGCTTTTTAATTACTCCAAATAATGCCAGGGTGCAGATAATCCTTGGTTTAAATTCTCAAACTAAAGAACCTTGGAGAATATTGCCATTTGAATTGCAAATGTTCTACATTCCTCAAGTAAATATCTTCCCAGGCCACATCTGGGATCAGTCATTTTATTTATATTGATTGATCTTAGATTATTGCAGAACATACAGATTTATTCAGAGTGTGCTGAATGCTTCAAGATACTTACTGCTCCAGTTTGAGAGAGGTGAAGGAAACAATGCAGAAACAGTTTGATTTTTAACTAAACATTAAAAGCATCTGTACTGGTTCAAAATGTGCTGAAAATCTGGCTTTACCAGCTACCAATCAGTCAGTGAGATTTGAAATATTCTATTACTCATGCAACACTGCCTTTACTTATACATTGCTACATGAGCAATTTGCCATTGCTTCTAGTTGCTTATTTGATTTAAGCTCAAGTGCCATAAGAAAGATGAAGGGAAGGAAGATGAAAGAAAAGCAGTGAAGATTTTGTTCTCTTCCTATGTGAGTAGTGAAGTGAATGAGTTTAGCTGAATCCTCCAGGCTTTTCAGTAGCCTGAAAATAGGAGAAAATCACAGAAATTAGTGGTCACCTTGGTTTCCATAGTCCAATGTAAAAGAAGCATGCCATGTAAAGCCTAGCAGTCCAAAGTTGTTTTAATATTCCCTTGTAGGCTTTTAAGCACCTACCAATAGTGCCAGATAGGGGAGAATCAATGCTAAGGTGCAGTTCAGGGTCAATTTTAAGGAAAGGACATTTTAAGGAAAAGAAAAAAAACAAGGCAAAAAAAAAAGTCCGCTTCTTCCCCCAAAGAGTAGTGCCAGAAGAAAAAGCATCTGAACTGAAAGAACATGTTTTTTTGTAGTGTGAGCTATGATAATCTACGAGGTAAATTATTGTTAGCTGCTAGACAAGAACTTCTTAGGCTACCATGACTTGATTGTGATCACGTAAGAGGGCTTTGTTAAAAGCCTTCTTACACAAATAGCCATTTGGTTTTCCACTCGGTGCACCATGATGTGACAGTCTCTCTGACATAAAATTTCAGGACCAGCTTTTTAAAACATCTCTCTGGTCTGCCTAATGAAAGGCATATGTAAATTATTATTTGCACTTTTCTCAATTAGTCGTGTTTTCTGATATTTTTTTATGGAAGATGTTGAAAAAGTAATCTAAATGTCTTCTAAGGTCTTCAGCTGTTTTAGCTATAGAAGCTGAGTTGTCAGTAATACATCAAGAAGTCCCTGGCTTCAGTTCTTGGTGATGAAGATGGGTTGCTTTAAGCCGTGACTTTGGTTGTTGGACACTCAGCCAGAGAAGACAGATGGAGGACCTGGTGAAGTTCTCCTCTCTGATGATCTCTGTGAGCAACAGGGCATAATTATTTTATCAGGAAATTTCTGTTTTGGAGTCAAGGAGTTTAACCTCTTCTCACCACCACAGTGACCCAGCAAGCTGAAACAGCTGCTTCCCAAAGCCAAAATTTAATAGATCCTTGTGCACTGGGGAAGAGGTAAAAGGCCAATGCTTATTTGTGGCTGTGTTGGGTCTCAAGAGGGATTTAGGGTTCCTCAGCCCAAGGGAACCTGTTTTGACAGCTCTTTTATTGAATACAGTGATTGTGACCATTGTAACTCTGTTGTGAATTCATTAGGTCTTCAGATACCACTGTGCTTGACAAGGATCTGCCTCAGAATGGGTTTACCATGGACAAGTAAATCACTGCAAGAGGTAGGAAAGTCCCAAGAAGTCCTGTACTATTTAGATTAAGATTGTCAGCAGTGGATCTTAATATCCCATAATGTTGTCTTATCACTGAAGATAGTTTAAAAAAAAACCCCAGACCAACAGGAAGCTTTCTCAGGAACTCTTAATAATGGAATATAGATTACAATAATAACTAGGACTTTTGAATCTTGACCTCAAGGAAATTAACACTGAGGTAGATAAATAAGTACAGAGAACTTTTATCACCTATAGAGCACTTTAAAACAACTAAGTAGAAAATCGTGAACTGGCTCTTTTAAACCTCTCATTCCTTTACCTACTGAAATGAAGCAATAAAATCTACTTCATATAGAAAACTCACATTAACTATGCCATTGGGACTATTCTGGGTAAATAAGTATGAGAGTGAAAATGGCCTTAAGCCAAACGTCTGCTTCGCAGCATTATGATCCGTTGTACTGGACTGAAACGAATCTCTTGGAAAATGGAACCAAAACCAAAGAACTTTAAAAACACCTAGCATATGAAATGTCCAACTTGATGGCAAGAATATTTCCCTGTATGTCTAGAGTCACAAAATCTGCATGTTATCCTTCTCCACATCTGACATAATCATGTGAAAACCAGTAGCAATAAGAAAAGCCTAGGGGACATCTCCATGATCTCTCTCTTCTAGGACAGAGATTTCTGGTTGACGGACAATGATACTGTAATATGATACTGTGTTAGTAACTGAAGTAAGATCACAATAACAGAAATAATAATAGAAAACCACCTGCAGACATATGACCACTCAGAAATCATCACATCTCACTGATAAGACGAAAAAGAAATATCCACAAGAGACGAAGAATATTCCACCCCAAACTTTAAGGAAGCTGTTTCCACCATCCCAGTTGAAAAGGACAGTCTTTTTGAGCTAGAACTTGCAATGGTTTGGTTCCAAGTTACCCAGATTGCTTAGATAGAATTTAGACCTATTTAATGTAAAAATAGAAGTATTTTTACATTTATTTTTGTCCAATAGAGCAATCAGCATGTGGAGGCTTACCGTGCTCAAGTGCGTAAGGTACCAGGCATTCATTTGCACATGCATTCATAGAGATGTTATTTGTCATGTTGGGGGTTTGCATCTATAGAAGACCTCTTTTCGACCTGCTGCTATAGGCAGATTCCTCAGAAGCTTGCAGGGAGAGCACCTGACAGAAGGACTCCCTCATTTCCTCGTAAAGGTCATTGCATACACAAGGAAAAGAATATGAAGTTTTGACTTTTTCTCTGCCTCAGATGCCACAGCAGCTGCTTTGAGGCTGTTCTATCCTCTGAAGGAACATTCTGTCTCAGCAAGCAAAGAAAGGAAAAGAGAGATCCTACACCATTATAATTACTTGAGCAAAAATAAACACACACATGGTGTGACATTTTCCTAATGCTCAGATCTTATTTGGAAGTAAATGTATTAATTAAAGGGGGGAGTAGAAAGGGGAAAAACAAACAACAATCCCTGAATCATGAGAACATGACAAGCTGTGCTTTGAAAATGTTATTTTTATTTTTCAGTGACACTGGTGTTAATTTATTAGGTGTTATGATGTGTGCTTACTTATTTGTTGTTAAAAACCAATGATTTTCTTCCTTTTCAACTTTCTGTTTTATGTTTCAGTTTTGTTTATTTTTATATACAGTGCTGAGCTAAGATGAAAGTTCACCCTCAGATAAAGGGCTAAATCAACACCCTTTTGTCCTTGAAGCTCTCAAAAGCTGATGTTAAACTTTCCCTGGTCTCATAAATGATGTGATTCCACTTTGGAGGGCAGTGTAGGTGTTTGAAATTCTCTTTGATTCTCTTTGGTGGTGAAATTCTCTTTTTATTTCAGCCATGCAGCCATGCTGTGCTTAGGCTTTAAATGAAAACATCTTTGACAATTGTCTTCAACAATTAGTGGTAGATATGCTGAGGGCAGTATAGAAATGGCCATTCCAACAAATGTCCACAATGTTGATTCCATAGCAGCAATTAAGCAGAAACAAATCTTTAAAGATTGAAAAAATGTATGTCTTTACATGGAAAAAGTAAAAAGAGAAATGCATAAAAATCACGTGTCTTCCCAACAGAGTGTATAAACTCAAGAATAGATGTACCAGGCACTCAAGGAGGTCCCCTGGGGTTTTCTTATTGCTGCTGTTTTTTGCATGATCATATTTCTAGTTCTACAGAAATGGAAAGCCATCTGTCAGCCCAGGGAAGATATGGAGCTTTTACTATCTAGTTTATGCCATACCTCCTTTTATACTTTGTAGGTTCTTATAATTGTTTTCATAATTATAGGTCCACACTATTAAAATGAGAACCTTTTTGAAAGAACACCGTAATTGCTTTTTTTTGGTACTTTTCTTTGGTACTTTTCTGCTTTCCTCTGTGAAGTTTTTCCTTGTGGAAATATTTTAATTCCCTAGAAATGTAAACCAGTTTGATTTTATATTTTCCATTTTCTACTTTGTCTTTTCATTTCTATCCCCTTCTTTTCGCCTTTGTCAGAAGAAAAAGAGGGAAATTAACCCCCCCCCGGCACCCTCCCTCCAAAAAAACCCAACTATAGATGCTGGAGCGAAAAACAAATTGCTGAAAAGAAATTTTATTCTTTATTTAACACGAAACCCAGTTAGTAAATAATTACTTTCTTGTACAGAAATTTCCCTTCAGGAAAGCACAACTTTTAGTTAAAAAAGATTTTAAATGTAAGATTTAATCAGTTCTTGTAAAAAACATCACATTTCAGTCTAAAAGAATGTTTGTTTTATTTCCATTCTGTTGTAATTTCAGAAAATGTACTAACTATGAGGCATCGTGAAATAAATCATTATATATTTATGTCAATTATATGTTGCAATAAAAACTCTGAAAGTGTTTTGAATCATGGGTGGTGTTGTGTTCTTTCAGAAGATCTCTCAAACTTCTTGCCTAATCTATGGAACTGTTCACTCCCAGCACAGTTTTCAATCTATTCACTGTTGCAGAAGCCATCTGGCTATCAACTGAGTCTTTCTCAAAAGCTCAGTTTCTTTTTTCTTCTTCTTGCAAGTTTAAGCATATACAGACTTTTTAAAGTATAGAATTGCGCTGGTTAAAATACAATGCATGTTCTCTGTGGAAAAAAATGATTTGAAACAAATTTTCAGGTTTTTTAACAGTTTGTTTCTCCCACCTCTTTTTTAAAAATACAAACAAAAAGTCTAGTTTTTATTTGGATTTTTTTTTAAATTAATTTGGATTTCTCCTCTGTTGTTGTTATTTTGTTTCCCCTCAGCTGGGATAGATAGAAAATGATAAAAGATAAAGAGGAGAAATATTTTTAGTGCAAGTTCCCTAGCACTGGGTTCTTTTCTTAACTTAGTGTCTTAGTTTCAGCTGAGATAGAACTAATTTTCTTAGAATAGCGCTGTGTTTTGGTTTCAGTGTGTGATTTGGTATAAGAATGTTGATAACACACTGATGTTTTTAGGTGTTGCTAAAAAATCAAGGACTTTCCAGCTTCTCATGTTTTGCTAGTCTGCAGGTACAGAATAAACTGGGTGAAGCATAGTATGATTAACAGATCCCAATTGGCATTTGGATATACCAATGGAATATTTCATACCATATAATGTCATGTTCAGTATATAAATAAGAGTTGTCCAGAAAACTCTCTCTCTCTCTCCTTCTTCCAGAATTGGAGTTTCAGGATTTTATCTCCTCTGGGATCACTAGCTGGAAACAGGCTGGGAATCAGTTGGCAGGTTATGAGCAATTGCACTGTGCATCATTCATTTGTATATTCCATTATTAAGGTTATTATAATTATTATTGGTATTATTATTTTATGTTGTAATTTATTTCAATGATTAAATTGTTTTTATCTTAACCCATGAGTTTTCTCACTTTTATTCTTCTGATTCTCTCCCTCATTTCTTGGGTAGGGGGGGGAGAGTGAGTGGCTGTGTGGTGTTTGGCTGCCAACTTGGTTAAAACCACAACACTTGTTTCTTTGATAGTGGTGTTAACCTCACTGACCTTCTGCCTGACATTGCCAAAATTATCAGCATTTGTAACGGAAGATTAAAAAGTTTTGTCTATATGGGATTTGTTGGGAGAGAAGAAAACTTAGAATATACCGAAAAAGAGAGAAAGATGACTCCTGACAAGGAAAATGACAAAGATGTCTCTTACTATTCAGCTCAAGATGATATGAATGATTATTGCTGTCTGGATGGGACTTCATGGTTACTCTGGTGGATCGTAACAAATGGGGAATTTTTTCTCACATTCTCCCTTTTTTCACTTTCAACTTGAAATTTTACCATTTCCAAATCCAAAAAATCCTAATGGGCTACTCAGAGGTGGCATGGCAGATCCTTACTCTCACGTAGAAGCACAGTCAGCAGGCAACTAATATCCTTTATGTTAAATATGCTGAGTCATCTTTATCTGATTAAAGAGGAATTAAAAAAAAGTGACTGAGATGGAGATTTGCCTTTGAATTTACATAATCAATGGATGTGATTAAACTCCAGGTGAAGCTGCCATCCTTCTACACTCCATATTCCTTTCAGTTGATCAAAAGTAAACTCTCCGAGATGACAGCACGACATAATCAATGGATGTGATTAAACTCCACGTGAAGCTGCCATCCTTCTACACTCGATATTCCTTTCAGTTGATCAAAAGTAAACTATCCGAGATGACAGCATGGTCCTTGTCAGAAATAGTAGAGGAATTAGAGGACACACGCCATGAAGGAAATAATTTTATGTGGAACCTACGAGTGTTCATCATTGAGTTGACAGGGTAAAAGCTGCAAATAGGAAGGGCTACTTGACAGTTTTTCTAGTTGCACCTCCTGTGTGTTGTTCACCTTTGAGACAGCCAACTGCTCTATAACCAAATGCCTGCAGGACTTTCTACAGTTGCTTCTTTTTCCCAGGTGTTGAATTATTTATGACTTTTTTTCCACATAAAGTCCTTCATAGTATATTTTATCTTTTCTATTTAAAGATAGTTTTAAAAAAATCAAACAAAAAAAAGTTATTTGAGAGGTTAACTGGGACTTTGCCTGTTCTCTCCAATTTCTGTGCCAACTTTTAGCATAAAGCAGTGATGATTTAGTATATATGAAGACCCCTCTTTGAATTTCTGATGAAATTTTTAATATTTGAATGCAGGCTGACAACTGAAGAACAAAAATATGCTTTCAAGAGGCTTTTGTGTTCTTCTTAGTAATCCAACATAATTTTAAATCTATTTTTTAATATCAGATATAAAGACACATAGAAGAGTTTAGATTAAATCTAATGACTCCTAAAAAATGGAAGATTTTGAACAATCTGACCCTTTGGAGGAAATTTATATCAAAACCAAAGATAAATTCACATAATCAGTAAACTGACTTCTGTTTAGGCAAAGTCCTACTGGTTACAGAAAAAGAATCAAGAAGGAAATATGTAAGGAGGGATTAAGGGTATGTAAA
>NW_010332563.1:0-6200 GCF_000700745.2 Antrostomus carolinensis | reverse complement strand
GGAATGGTTTTATTTTTACCTGTAATTGATACTTCAACTCATAGCACTATCTGAACAGGGTTATTATGTTGAGGTTATTTAAATACGTTGTCCAATTTGACCTGTTGCCATAGGGTTAGAAGTAATAAATACATAAAACCTCACAGGACGCTGATAGATTGAGAGCTGGAAATGTTAGCTTAATTGGAACCCATAGATCTGATATGACAGATAACATCAAGTTAGAGAGGAATGGAGGTGCTTGATCAAAATGCCTGCATCATGTTTGAGTTAGCATTCTGGCTTTACCCCTCTTTAGGAAATTAGGTTCATAAAGACTTCTCTATTTAAAATATATGCTACTCACCTCGGGAGGCTGACCACACTTTATTGTGTGTTTTTAAGGTGCTTATAATCTCAAAGCAGTTTTGTTTCTGGATAAAAAAGGGTCTGTTTAACTGAAAATTGATTAAACAGCAAAAGGAAAACAAATTGCATTGCCAAGTATGACAAATGACATGAGTTGCATAACTGTAGAGATGAATAGCTCTCCCTGTAGGCAGGCCCATTATAAACAGCATCCTTTAGTTGGTTACACTGAACTTTGAAATTTCCCCTTACATGGTTTAAGATTAATTAAATAAGGCAATTCTAAAAAACTGGTAGCTCTTTGGTATGAATAATTGTCATGACTACCAAAAGTAGCCACTGAAAAAGAATTAATCATCTCTAGTTCAGTTCCTTTTCATCAGAAATTGCCTTTGTTCTGAGTGAAATCCATGTGTATCATTGACCTACTCTTCTCAGTGGTAATGAAGTCTCCTTCACTTAGACTATCATATTTCTAAAATTTAATGAGAAAGTAGTATGTTAAAATTACAGAAAGATTGATTTTTGAAGTTTCCTGGAGGTGGTGAATCCAGCTTCTCTTGCGTACCGTCAATCATATGTAGACAGAGCTTATACATGTTTGTTTGGAAAGACAATGAGGGTTTCCAAAAAGCAGCCATAATGACACTTATTCTCAGGAGCAAATCCAAGACAGAAACCTGGATAACCTGAGTCTCTCAAGGAACAAACATTTTAAAAGTCACAGCACTGAACACTTGAATTCATAAACACATCTACATATATTCTTGTGCTATCCGTAAGACGATATGCTATTCATGCTATGCCTCCCATGGTATTCAGAAATGGAGTGACTTGTCCTTAAAATTTAGAGCATGACTTTTCTCACTAGGAATTTTATTCAGTTAGATTGGCTAAACAATTTTGTAAGGCCACTGCTGAGAACAATCTTGTGTCAAGAGGCTTTAGTAATATTTGTGGTAGCAGCCTTGATGAGCAAACTGTCCTGTCTTTTCATTTAACGTAGTGCACATTCAGCAAATGAGGAAAAAATAGGCTTCATCAGGAAGCTGTATCTTCATTCTTAGCTTTTCAGCTTTTTATAAGTTCTGACATGTGACTTTCAACTCTCTTCAAGATCCATGTCAACTTGAGATATAATAATACTGATATTCTTGCTCAGCATATAAATAAGTCTTCTCTTTAAATATTACAAATGAAGTGGTCCATGAGTTGTCCTCTGACAGTGAGTTGCATATCTGGATTGCTCAATTGTTTAAGGGAAAGATAACTGATCTATAAAAGGCCAGGTAATAGATCTGACTAACAATATGAGTATAATAAGGACAAATCTTATTCTGGAATGTGTTCATAGGAGAACCTTGTGTCAGGTTTTGGATGTTAACTTTTCCTATCCTTCCTGTGAACTCTCCTTCACACAGCACCAGAGTGACTGCAACTGGACTGCTGCATGCAGCTTTTTCTGTACCACTTAGAAATTGAACAAGAGCTTTAGCAAATATCACATATAAGGGATTCTTGAAGCATCTGGGTTACTGTAAGCTGGGAAGGATTTAGGTTCTACCTTCTACATTATACATTACAACGTGTATAGCTTTAAATATAAAGCAGATGAGTTTTTGCTATGTCCATTTCAAGGTAGGAAGAAAAATATTAGGACTATATTGCAGCTAAAAGGTATGTGGAGAGGTTCACTGAAGATTTGGAGACCTTTTCTAGCAACAGTGGTGATGCAACACACAAATAGACTTCTCGGGTGGTTGCTGCATAGTCATCACCAAGATCTTTTTAATCAATTTAAACAGACACCTGTCAGGGGTGGTTTAAATATCATTATCCTGTCCAGAACAGAGGATGATTTAGATGGACACTTGGAGATGCTTCCAGATTAAACAATCTATTTTTAGGCTGAGCCTCACTTTCCAATTGGACATGCCAAGGATGTCTAATTGGAAAGTGAGGCCACTTCCCCATCGCCTGTGTGGTTTACAAAACATTTCTAAAATGATGTGACAATAAATGCACTTCCCACAAAGAGAGCCATGATCACCCCCCTTTCACTGTCGTGTGACATATGCATTACTACACTGCCCGGGAGCTCAAAATGGACTAGGATTGAATTAGCATACATCTCACATTGAGATCCAGTACCAGAGCCAGCTGGTTTGAAGTCAGCATGGTCATGTTTCCATAAGTTTCTGTCTTAAGCTGCAGGAGCTTTCTGATATTTTCTTGCTCTGAGCACCTTGAGAGCTGTCATGCTCTCTCCCTACACTAAGCAAAAGCTTTACTCCCTTTGATACAAATCTCAGTTTTATTATTTAGTTATAAAAAATCTTATCATAAATGCTCAGAAAATGTGTAATAGGAATGAGGGAAAAAGTAGCCATCTCTGATGTGGCAATCTTCAAAGAATAAGCTGCTTTTTAATTAACCCTGAGGAGTTTATCAAGACAAGCCAGTTTGTCTATACTACCATTATAGTCTTGCTTCCATAGGACACTTTGGGTGGCAGATAATAGGTCAGGTTTGTTTTAATTAACTTTGGGTGACTGAAAAAGACAGGTATTTCTATCTTGTCTGTCATCTCTAATCTTAATGTCTTTCTCAAGCAGATTTGAATACTAGTAACATGTTAGGCTCTTTAATTCTATTCATTAGTTGTCCATGAAAGAAAGAAAGAAAAAACTTTTAAAAGTAATTAGGTTTCTTGTAGCCTACAAAGAGGATTTTAGCTTTTTACAATACCTACATTAATCTGCTCTCAATTAAATAAAAAATGTTGATTTTTTTTTTTCCAAAATACAATTAATTTCAGATTAAACCTATTTTTCTTCTTAGCACTTTAGTATTTGGGGAGTATACACTGTGTAATCAGTGCAGGATACAGCTAGGCTTGTAAGGCTCTGAGCAGTGCAGAATGGAGATTAGTAAAAGGGCAAGGAAATAGGCACTTATACCTAGGAAGCTGGAAGAAAAATAAACCTGTTTTCTACCTGTTTTCTATTTATTTTGTTATATTGCAGCCAAATGTTATAGTTATAAAATTTCTGGGACTAGGAACGTCTTTTTGTTCCTGGTATACAAAATTTGGCACGATGGTAAGGTTACCTGCACGTGAAGGTTTCAGGTCAGTTGGAACACAACTGCTGCTGCTGTTAAAGAAGATATTTACCCAGAACAATGTTAAGCAGATCCCTAAAACAGAGCTTGTGCAGCAGCAGCGTGGATTATCATTAGGGAAAATACCGCATGTTGTGGATGCCACAACACAGGGTAAAATCATCAAGTGAGACTCCTGTAAGAAATTTTTTTCTCAGCTATTTCCAGACTGAGCCACAACATGGTGAGTCCCTCCAGGATCTTTTGTCCCAGCTCCAGCAGATGCTGGTTGGAAAATAAGCTAATTGGGATCTAGGCTTTCCAGATTGAACTCCACATATTCTATGAGGACAGGCTGAGACAGCTGGGGTTGTTGAGCCTGGAGAAGAGAAGGCTCCAGGGAGACCTTATTGCAGCCTTTCAATACTTAAAAGGGGCTTGTAAGAAAGATGGGGACAGGTTTTTTAACAACACCTGTAGCAATAGGAGAAAGGGTGATGATTTTAAACTAAAATAGGGTAGATTTAGTCTAGATAGAAGGAAGACATTTTTTCCAATGAGGGTTGTGAAACCCTGGCACAAGTTGCCCAGAGAGATGGTGGAAACCTCATCCTTGGAAACATTCAAGGTCAGGGTGGATGGGGCTCTGAGCAACCTAATCTAGTAGAAGATCAGGCTGCTCCAACCTAAACCATTCTATGATTCTATGATTCCACATTCTGTAGACTCAAGATGTGAGGATCTCCTGTGTAGAGATCATCTTATCAGGAAACAATTTCTAAATCACTAATCAGATTACTAACAAAAGCTTTTTGTAAACTTATTTTGCCTATGAACTCTTTGTCAGACTTATCGGATACACTGATTTAAACCAAGACGAGTATTTGCTCTACAGTGATAATCTTATTTTTCTCATTATGTTAACGCTCAGCTATCTTCAACACGCTATTTGAATCCAGAGCCTTTTTTCCCAGTGTTACCTGCCAGTCTCAACTTTTGTCATTTCTCACTTTTAAAATTGCACACTTCTGTTATAGTTGTAAATAGATTTTGTTTATATGAAACTCATTATTCCCTCTTTATGAAAAAAAAAAAAAAAGAAACAAGTGTTAAGAAACCGTTGAGTCCCACTGCTTGAATTATTCATGTTTTTTCTAGTAATTTATCTGCCAGCTCTGTGGTTTTCTTCTCACTGTATCTTTAGTTTATACTTTTGTTAATACATAAAAAATTCCGCAAGTAATAAAGAAACAATCAGTTGGCTGAGTGGTTTACTTAAGAAAAAAAACCCCACAAACACCGTGAACACATCCTTTTCAATAGACTGAGACAATTGGAGCTGGGTACAACTCTGACACAGAGGTGAGCAGAGCACTGTGGGCTTGCTTCTAATTTTCATAAGATATGAATCGTGGAGCACAGTGGGTCTTTTGTTCCCCCAGTTTATCTGACCCCTCACTCTGTTTCTCCCCATCGGAAATCTCAGGAATTAGAGAAGTGGTCTCTGCTGTCAAGCCCAGATGATGAACAATAAACATACAAATCAGTGCTTAGTGGTTTTGGGACTGAGGCTTTTGAAGTGAGAGGAATGACTTGAACTGATTTCAACACACCTTTGAGGGGGCTGCCAGCCTCATTTCCTCAAATGACAGTAGATGTTTGAGTCCTTGTTTGCATGAGCACAAGGTCTAAGTGCAGAAATGGTGATTTCACTGCACGTTTTATCCACCTGGACCTCGACCCTGGCCCTGTTCCAGTTTCCATGTAAGTCACTGGGATTTGCTCTTCTAGTTTGCAGAAAAGATGGTTTAGCTTTTTAAGGAGCTAAGAGTTAATTCACTGTGTGAGGGCCTGACCTTGAACCCACATCCATTTGGTCCAAGACAGTTCAGGGATCAATGACTAAATTGTGTTGTGTTTTATTTTCTTTACATTAAAAATATGTGAGATTTTCTCCTTTTAATGCTAACAGATGAATTAAAAAGGGTACAGAGAATGTAGTCTGTAACAAGTCTGAACTACAGAAGCAGGATTGTGTCACCTTTCCAACTGAAGAGACATAATAGAAACCATTTCAATTATTTACTTCATGAATCCACCACCCTTGACATTGCAGTCAACATTTTAATTTGACATGAAATACTGTGCAATTATGACCTACTAAAAGAAATGACAGCATCGTTTATGTCAATCAGTAAAGAATTACAATCAGATGAAACAATTACTGTGGCTTTATTTTTTTTATGAAGAAAATTATTTTTTTGTCTTCTTTTACAAGCTGAATTTCTGATGGGCAATTCATGACAGTGACACAATCTCATGAAGTAACTCAGTTATTAAGATGATTTCTTAAAACCACTTCCCTAAAGCAAATGTTAAACTCTCCTCCACCTTTTTATTTTTATTTAATTTTAACATGTCTTTTGGTGGAAACTAGAATGATGAATTAATGGTAGTTTAGGTACTTCAAGGCAAATTTGGCACTGCCTAGAGAAAACATCCATCAGAGTTTGGGTTCAACACTTTAAATTTTCTAGAGTTTTGGATAGAGGTCTTTGATAGTTTGTAAAAGAAAAAAAAAAATCACCCAAGGTACTTCAAGGCAAATTTGGCACTGCCTAGGGAAAACATCCATCAGAGTTTGAGTTCAACACTTCAAATTATCTGGAGTTTTGGATAGAGGTTTTCCATAGTTTGTAAAAGGAAAAAAAATGACCTTGAAAATTGAAGCAATAGCACAAATATAAACA
>NW_010332562.1:0-1037 GCF_000700745.2 Antrostomus carolinensis | reverse complement strand
CATGCCATCGTTGCAGAGCCTGTGAGGGAAAACAGGACCAGTTAATCCAATGGGAAGCGTATATTTCTTCAGATGAGAATTTTCCTTTTTTTCCCAAGGTTTTGGGGAAAAAAAAGGGTTTTTTTGCATTCACTATTTATTTTCTGAATTTCCCAATGATTCTTTAAAACCAACAAGTGACCTGAGACTTAATATTCTTATAAGAAATATGGAAAAGATACTTCAGGTTGAGAATTAGAGCATGAGTGACCAGGAATTTCTCTTTAGAGTGCATGTAAAGATCTTACCCACGCACTATAACCTGCCAAGAACTTCATCAAATAAATACAAAGAGAGGTACCTGTTCTCCTCTCCTTCCAGAAGCTTCCTGTACATGGCAATCTCAATATCTAGGGCAACCTTGACGTTCAGCACCTCCTGGTACTCCTTCAGCAAGCGAGCCAACTCCTCCTTGTCTTTGCTCAGGGCACATTCCAGCTCTTCCAGTTTCCTCCTGGCATCCTTCAGGGCTATCTCACCCCGTTCCTCAGCCTCAGCAATAGCCGACTGCAGCTGATGGTTCTGAGAAAAAGAAAATCCATTTCTCAGTTCCCTTCTGCACACCCTCCACTGGAGCAGTCCTCAAGCCACAAAGTGGATGGAAAATAGGTAGGAACCATCAATCTCCTCCAAAGGACATGAATTTCAGTGATGATGTTTCCCTCACACTGTCCTTAGCACAACGCTCAGCTCAGTCCTGACCCAGCCTGATACCATCACGCAATGAGATCCTGAGGAACCCCCTACCTGCTTCTTTGCGTTCTCAATCTCAACCTGCAATCTCTGGATGGTCCTGGTCAACTCTTGGATCTCAATCTTGGTGTTGCGCAGGTTGTCCCCATGCCTTCCAGCAGTGTTCTGCAGCTCTTCATACTGACAACAGAGAGAAAAAGCCACCCATCAGTGACACAACCTACCCAGAACTCAAGTGGTTCTCTTGCTCTGTGGCAAGGGAGACAGCGAACAGCAGAGACTCTCCCAGTGACTTGTCTGCTTCC